>NC_056748.1:865205281-865435281 GCF_019279795.1 Protopterus annectens | reverse complement strand
GCTTAAACAGAAAATGATGAGTTTCATTTTATGGTGGCTTGCTTCCAGGCAGGACTTTTCATAATTTTCCATTAATCTGTGGTTGAACGTGACACATTTAGTTCACTAAAGAGTCCTGCTGATTTTAGTGTAGATTGTGATGTTTGGAACTTGAGATCTATTCCTGGATTGGAGATCAGCACTGGTTACGCTACATGGACTCTGGGTTGCACTTTTGAAGGCGTTTGAATGTGTCACGGTAGGACAGTTAGGAAGTTCCTGGACTTTCTGATAAGGTTGGACAGGTCCCCAGCTTTAGTTTTAAGAACAATAGATCGCTTAAACAACACCTCTGTCATGGTGAAGTACGTAAAATGACTTTCCATTAGTACAAATTTCCAGCAGTATAGTTTAAGGATGCCGAATATTGGGTTCCAGAATTTGCCTCTCAATATTTACATTGTCATATTTTGGACTGCCATATTTGTCTTCATCCTCAGTTTACTCTTCTGCTGTTACTTGATCAGGTGGTTAAGGACATCCTTTCCCTGGACTACTTTCATCCAAGGCTTCTAATCCGCTCTTCAGGAACCCCCAGCTAAATACCAACCACATAATTTGCGTGGATATTGCCTATCAGTCCCTGACACCTTAAAAGAAGGAAGTTAAACTCATGTATGTGCTCTCTGCCTGTATGTTAAACTGTTAAAAACGACTCCCCTTGAACTAAGAGCTAAGCACCACCAGGACCAACCAACCTGCCTCCTTCTTTCCCCCCTTCTCCTACTCTACTTGTAACACTACTTAGCTTCACCACTTTCTTCTAATCTTCTTTTATTTCCCTAACTATACTGACCTTGCCAGCCTGCCTAGACTCTGTCTATACTATTCATTTAAAGCCTTATCTACCTCGGGACTTACCTGAGCTCTTTCCCACATTGTTTTTTTGTAACTCATTAGAACAAGCTGAACCCCGCTCCGTTCTCCCTGCGGGCTCACTTCGCTCCCCTACCCTACCCCCAAATTCCACCCACCCCCACTGCTGCTAAACTTATACTTCTTGGCCACACCCTCCTCTCCAACCAACAAATCACAAACTCCCACCTTCAAATACAATTAGCACCACACCTTATTACTGTACATAAGCAATTACAGCTCTAACTACTTACTTTTCCTCCTAGCCTTACCACTCAAACCTTGTCTATTACAGCTTTTACCTCTCCTAGCTATCTTTAATACCCTGCAACCAACTGTTCTCACCATGTCTACCACAACCATGTCAATACTTCTGAAACTACTACTTACTGCCACACTACTATCTTTTATAACCACAGCATAACACTTAACCTCCTTTGAGCACCTGCATTACTCTCTGTTTCAGAGAAACAGTATTCTTATTTAAATTAACTTCAGAGTAGGTATTTAGTAAATAATATTCACGCCTTTTTACAAATGAAGTTTATAGTATCAATATTCAAACTTGTGAGTCTATGCATCACACCCAAGCTTTCTTTGTGGGCTCGTGATTCCTGCGACATTTATATTTGGTTGAGACACTCTTTTTATTTGATATTTAGTTGAATCTATTATTTAAGTTATACAGCATATGACACTTCACTTGATAGATGTAAGTGAGACTCAGCGATTATAGTTAGGCAGGTTGGTTTACTATGGGACATATTTCTTATCACGATAGTGAGTCAATACAGTAGCCGCTGGATCTTTTGAGATCAAGCCTTTGAGTATTAGATACATCTGAGAGCCTACACTATGTGATGCCATTACCCACGTTGGTTATTTAGATAAAAATTCTTTAGGAAACATACCTACGTTGCCTTGATATTTTAAAGGTTGAACATCTGTCTACACAGTATTTCTAAATAACAGCAAGATGTTTCCATTATATACTGGGCTTACATGATGAAGACACAGGACAAAAATAGTCATATATAATATATACATATATATGAATTAGCATACAGGATAGATATGATGCTAGATGGATCTGTTGGGATTTTTTATCATGAATTTTTCACACATAATATATTTACATTTAAATCATACATATATTGTTTTTTATATATTGTTCATATATATACACACCAGTTATTTTTAGACACTTGTATTTTAGATACTTGTAGGTTGCACATACACATTTTCAGCAGAATTTGGCGTACTGTTGATTACATGGAGGTTAAGTAATATGGCTTTCAACAGTATAGAAGTGAGAGCGGAGTTGTAGTTCGATAAATACCATGGTGTAGTTTGATGTTATACAGCCATGGAAATTTGCCTCAATTCATTTTATTGTCTTTTTATTGTCATTTCATTTCATTTTATTTGAATTTATATATTTTATGTTATTTAATTTGATGCGCTTTTCTAGATTTCTAGTAGAGCTGATTCGCAAGTGCTGCGAGTTAGCTTTTGAATCACGCACAAGACCCATAATGATGCATTTATCAGCATTCAAACGGGATGCTTGCGCGAAGTTTGCTGTTGTCTTGTTTGATGTGAAGTTAAAGGATGTGGACCCACTAGTTTATAAGAATGTGCTTCATTTACGAAATTTGAAGCACTCATGAACATCCAGTCATGTGGTGATAATTATTTTGATCTATTTTGTTTTGTCTTAAAATTTTAAATATCAGCATTACGCTAATGTTTTTAATTACAGATGGAATATAGCGATCTGTTATATTATATATTATGTACTGATGAGCCAAGAGATTCTGCTCTGAACCACCATAGTTAACAAGGCTGAACAGTTGATTTGTTTCAGCAACGATTTAGCTCAGCAGTGATTCTGCCTTAATTCATTCCAATCTGTTTTAATTGTTTTATTTGCATAATGGATAGCTTAATGATGTGATTAGCTGCTACCGTTTTGGTATAAAAACCACTGAAGAATTTATGATACTGTATCTGAAGAAGCTTGCCAGCAGCAAGCGAAAGCGCTTATCCATTTTTATTTATCCGTTGGAATAAAGATTTTTGCTGAAGAAGGTGTCTCGTGGTGTATCCTGATTAGTTACTTTTCGTGAATATTTACATTGTCATATTTTGGACTGCCATATTTGTCTTCATCCTCAGTTTACTCTTCTGCTGTTACTTGATCAGGTGGTTAAGGACATCCTTTCCCTGGACTACTTTCATCCAAGGCTTCTAATCTGCTCTTCAGGAACCCCCAGCTAAATACCAACCACATAATTTGCGTGGATATTGCCTATCAGTCCCTGACACCTTAAAAGAAGGAAGTTAAACTCATGTATGTGCTCTCTGCCTGTATGTTAAACTGTTAAAAACGACTCCCCTTGAACTAAGAGCTAAGCACCACCAGGACCAACCAACCTGCCTCCTTCTTTCGCAACTTCTCCTACTCTACTTGTAACACTACTTAGCTTCACCACTTTCTTCTAATCTTCTTTTATTTCCCTAACTATACTGACCTTGCCAGCCTGCCTAGACTCTGTCTATACTATTCATTTAAAGCCTTATCTACCTCGGGACTTACCTGAGCTCTTTCCCACATTGTTTTTTTGTAACTCATTAGAACAAGCTGAACCCCGCTCCGTTCTCCCTGCGGGCTCACTTCGCTCCCCTACCCTACCCCCAAATTCCACCCACCCCCACTGCTGCTAAACTTATACTTCTTGGCCACACCCTCCTCTCCAACCAACAAATCACAAACTCCCACCTTCAAATACAATTAGCACCACACCTTATTACTGTACATAAGCAATTACAGCTCTAACTACTTAATACTTTTCCTCCTAGCCGTACCACTCAAACCTTGTCTATTACAGCTTTTACCTCTCCTAGCTATCTTTAATACCCTGCAACCAACTGTTCTCACCATGTCTACCACAACCATGTCAATACTTCTGAAACTACTACTTACTGCCACACTACTATCTTTTATAACCACAGCATAACACTTAACCTCCTTTGAGCACCTGCATTACTCTCTGTTTCACTACCCAACTAAACAAAAATCCTTTCATATACTCATCTCTCCAAATAATATAATATCTACACCTAGCTACCTACTCGCAAAGTTCCACAGACTATCCCACATTAAATACTATAATCCCCCAACCAAGAAATATCAATTTCTAATAAGTAATCTACATTATGCACTGTACATTCTAAAAACTCAATCCTTACAAAATGGTGATGTCCAGGCTTACCCAGACCCTGCAAATGTCCTACGTACTGATGCTTATACCTCCAATCCCGCTATCCCACCCAGCCCCATTAAACTCCCCGATTCTCTTCTGATAGCACATCTCAATATCCAAAGCATCAACAATAAAGTTCCTCATCTCCATTCTCTCTTGGGCATGTACTCTTTTGACATTTTATGTTTAACAGAAACTTGGTTAAAACCACAGACCCAGGATAATGAGATTATCCCACCAGGATATAATATACTAAGAAATGACCTAACAAAAAGAAAGGGAGGGGGAGTAGCAATTCTTTTCAAAGAAGGGCTACACGTTACTACCTCACCTTATACCCCACCTAAGGACAATAATGCAGAAATCCTTATTTCCAAGATTCAGCTTAATTCTAATAAATCCATAAATATCTTATGCATTTATCTACCTCCTGGAAATAATATTAGCACCTTAGAGGATATTCTTAGCTGGGTCACAGCAACCTTCCCACAAGAAACTTTAATCCTAGGTGATGTCAATATAGATTGGAAGTGCATCAATACTGAGCATCCTACTTCTCATATTAACCTTCATGGCTTCTCTCAAACCATCACCTCCCCAACTAGAATTAACAAACCAAACCAAAAAGAGAGCACCTTAGATTGGATTCTGATTAATAATCACCACCAAGCATACAAAGTAGGCACCTTCCCTGATGATGTAATTGACCATTGTTTAACCTATATAATTAGGCAAAAAATAGATATCTCCCACCCAACATCATATAGGACTTTACGTTCCAACAAGCATTTTAACCAAGAACTATTTCTGAGCGAACTTAGTGCCTGTAACTGGACTTACTTAAAAACCCTTCCATTAGAAGATGCTGCCAATATTTTAACTCTAAATTCTTAACTATCCTAGACCAACATGCACCTATACGTAACATAAGAATTAGGTCAAAACCAGCCTCATGGCTCACCAAAGATACCAGGCAAAAAATCCTACTTGGAAACAAAGCCTGGACTAGGTGGTGAACTACCAAAAGCTCATCTACTCAACAGACATTTAGACAAATAAGACATGCTACTAAAAAAGCCATACTCTTAGACAAAAAAAAACTTTTACTACAAAATACAGCAAACACACCAAAATAACCCTCAAAGATTCTGGACAAATATCAATAGACTCCTTTATCCAGGACACTCCAGTACACCAACACCAATAGGAGCGAACCTTGAGACTCCCATCCAAACTGCTAATGACTTTAACTCCTTCTTCACAGATGCCATCCAAACTCTAGCCAGTCAGCTATCTCCTGACACCTCTATCATTCCCACCCCCATAACAAGCACTCTTCCTACCTTCCTATTGCAACCTATAAACTTTATTTTCAAACTCCTAGCAAAACTAAAGCCTTGTACCCCTTCCGCTGACCAAATCCCAGCTGAATACCTACAAAAAGCAGCCAAAGCAGTCGCTTATCCTGTATCCATCCTGATAAACAGAACCATCAAAGAAGGATATATCCCTACTAGTTGGAAAGTCTCGCACATTATCCCCCTACACAAAGGTGGCAACTCCAAAGAGTATTCTAACTATAGACCCATAGCCCTTCTATCCCCCTTAGCAAAAATAATGGAAAAATGCATTCACCATCAGCTAATAGGCCATCTAACTCAACACAACTTACTAGCTAAGGGCCAACATGGCTTTAGGCCATTCCATAGTACCACCTCTGCCCTCCTATCCTTTACAGACACCATTAATAGAAACCACAATAACAATTTACTCTCTCTTCAGCACTATTTATCAATCTTTCAAAGGCTTTTGATATGGTAAACCGCTCATTGCTTATCAGTATTCTCAAATCGCTTTCCCTGGATATTCAATCTATAAAGTGGTTTATTTCCTACATGAGCAATAGGCAACAAGCAGTGCGCTGGGAAAATAATCTATCATCCCACTTGCCAGTCACACTGGGAGTTCCCCAAGGCTCCATTCTAGGTCCTCTCTTATTTTCAATTTTTATTAATGATCTCTACTTGGCTGTTCCCACTGCAACTTGTATACAATATGCAGATGACTCTATATTAATCTGCACAGCTAAATCTGCTTCTGAACTGCAATGCCAAACCCAGAAAGTATTTAGCATAGTTGAGATATGGTTCTTAAAGCACTGCCTTCTACTGAATCCCAAGAAAACAAAGCTCCTACTCTTTACTCCTACTTGTAGGTCCACACCAATAGATATCTCCGTCATTTCTAACAATGGTACCCTCATTTACCCAGACCCTACCACCAAAACTCCTTGGTATTACAATAGACAACAACATTAACTTCGACACCCACATTAACAATACTATAAAATCAGTTAACAGAAAATGGGCTGCCTGTACAGAGTCAAACACTTCCTTACTCCAATAGCAAGAACTACCACTGCCCACTCCCATCTAATCTCTACTCTACTCTATGCCTCACCAATATACACTAACCTATCCAAAAAGAATCTTCTCAAACTTGCTACCTCTTATTATAATATTGCCAGATGAGCCACTGGTAAACCCTTCAGAACCCATCACTGTCAGAATCTTAAGCAACTCGGATGGCTTGAACTTCAAAACCAGCTTCAACTGAACCAACTTACAATTGCCCATAATGTCCTTTACCAGCCAAACAATACTCCAATACTCTCAGACCTCATAACACCCTACAAAAATCTTAATACCTTGCGTTCTTCAAATAAACTCCTAGTTAACATCAACAAGTCTCACAACATGGCTGGGGGCTCTCTGTTCTCAAACACAACTGTGAAAAACTGGAACCTTCTACCTATTGAACTTACTTCCCTTCCTTCCTTACCACTCTTCAGACAAAAAACTTAAAACCTTCCTCAAAACACACTGGCTATGCCCTTGTACCAACCCTGACTAACCTATCATTAGTGCTACTAATATATTTTCTAACTGTTCTCTCTCCACTAATTTAATCTTCTTTAGTTCAATGATAAGCATCTAGTAAGAACCTGGATACTATTGTTTAGCCACTAGCATACTTATATCATCTTGCTCTAAACTTTGTATATAGTTTTATGTTATTTTACTGTTAAATGGTATACAGTATCTTCTATATCTACTTATTGTTTTTTTTTATGTAACAATTACTCATTGGCTGTTTGTATTTGTCTTGGAGCTTTTCTCCCCGGGCCTCTACTGAAAATGGACATATATCCAGCTGGACTAGCCCGGTCAACAAATGTAAAATAAAATAAATAAATAAATGTTGATTCCTGACTGTGTGGAAAATAAAGAATTACAGGATTTAATGCATTCTGCTGGACAAGTTGGAAAACATACTTTGCAGTGTGGTTTTGATTCATTACAGGCCTCTTGCAGGGCTGCTGTCACTGGGCCTGTGCTCAGAAGCCATGCTTGGCTTAAGGAGCAATCTTTGCCTGATCATGTTAAAGCTAAATTGTTGGATGATCCCTTAACTCAAGACCACCTGTTTGGCAACAAGGCTGAGGAAGTTCCCAAAAAGATGGAAGATAAAGATAAATCTGCACAAACTGTTAAAGATTTCTTACAAGTTCAGTCTCCTAGATTAAGTAGGCACTGGCCCTCTAAGAATTGGTCCTTTCCAGCCACTTCCAGGTCTTCTCAAGCCAAACCAGACACAGCAAAAACCCCAGGTTTCAGTCCCAGGGAACACACAGGACTAAGCAGTGGGGGGCCTCCACTTCCAAATCTGGGAGTAATAAGACTCCCCCCTATGGTAAACTGTCTTGGTGACTTCCTTTTAAATTTTCCAAGCACTTATCAACTGACTTCCCCTTTGGGGGGAAAGATTGTTCTTCATGCAAAGAACTGGGAACTCATTACCCAGGACAAATGGGTTTTAAATATAGTGTCCCAGGGATACAGATTTCACTTCCACACGTTGCCAACACCAAGCGGGTGGCTGGACCTACCCCCAAATCAGTGGGCAGAGGCCCAAGAACAAGTACTTTCTCTCTTAAGCATGGGGGCTATTCAACTGGTACCAGAAGAGGAAAAGGGGCAAGGTTTCTACTCGAGGCTTTTCCTGGTACCCAGAAAAGACAATTCATGGCATCCTATCCTGGACCTGTCTACTCTAAATCCCTTTTTGGAGATTCCAAAATTCAAGATGCTGACTCTTCACCAATTACTTCCTATGCTAGGCAAATATGCCTGGCTGGCAACACTAGATTTAAAAGAAGCATACCTGCACATCCCAATTAGGGAATCTTGCAGAAGATACCTATGCTTCAAAGCAGGCTACACACACTATCAGTTCTCTGCACTGCCCTTTGGCTTATCTACTGCACCCAGGGTATTCACCAAGTGCCTATCTCCAGTTATTTATTTTTGCAGGCAAAGAAATATTCAAATATACCCATACCTGGACAATTGTCTAATTCAGGCAGAAAGCCAGGACATACTTTTGGATCATCTGGTCTTTGTACAAAGGGTTCTAACTTGTCTGGGGTACACCATAAATGAAAAGAAATCACACCTGGTACCCTGTCAACAAATTATATTCCTGGGAGGAAGCTTGAATACAACTTCCCAGATGGCTTATCTCACGCCAGAGAAACAAATTCATTTGACAACCTACTTCAAACAAGCCGCCACAAAAACCCTGCGATCTGCAAGACAAATACTGCAAGCCTTGGGGTTCATGGCCTCCTGCATTCTTCTAATTTGATATGCAAGACTGCATATGAGGAAACTACAGTTGTATTTAAAAAGCCTATGGTGTCAACATTCTCAGGATCTAGAAGCAATGATTCCTGTCATACCTTGCCTACGCCTAGAGTTCTTTTGGTGGGTAGAGGTCTGCCACCAAAACAAGGGACTACCTTTCACACCACCCCCTGCCACCCAAACCCTAACAGATGCATCAAACTATGCATGGGGGGCTCACCTGGCAGGGAAGTGCATTCAGGGCAAATGGAACCCAAGTCAAATGCACCTGCATATCAATCAGAAAGAAATGTTAGCTGTATAGAATGCTCCGACAGCCTTCAAGGACTACATTCTTCCAGGGCAACTAATGGTAAAGACGGACAATGCCACTGTTATGTGGTACATAAACCAGCAGGGGGGTACACATTCTTACCCCCTCTGCAGACTAGCCATGGCATTGTGGAGCACAGCCTTTAGCTACCAAGTGCACCTACAAGCTCAATTTCTGCCAGGAAAATTAAATACACTGGCAGACGGACTGAGCAGGAACCTCATGAACCCACACGAGTGGAAACCGGAACCAAGGATTTTCAACATGTTGACAAGTAAATGGGGGAGCCCCAGGTATAGACCTGTTTGCCTCCCCCCAGAACTACCAATTGGACAAATTTTGCACAAGGACTCCCCACAAACAAGCCTGGAAAGTGGATGCTCTGTCCTTCAGCTGGAAAAAACTATCAGTCTGTGCCTTCCCCTCTCTGCCTCTGCTCTCCAAAGTACTACTAAAAATCAAACAGGACACACCAAGGATGATTTTGATTGCTCCAGACTGGCCATGCCAACACTGATACTACCTCCTGCGCAGTGTGTTATGGTTATCCCCATGGCACCTGCCTCAGATTCCTTCCCTGTTGTCCCAGCAGGAGAACCAGATTCTGCACCCTCAGCTTTTAACACTGAACCTTGCAGCCTGGCTAATTACATAATCTCTCCTTTACCATCCCTCAGCAAACCTGTGATGTATATCATTTTAGAGGCAAGGAGGCCTAGTACTAGAAAATCTTATGTTGAAAAATGGAAAAGATTCTGTGCCTGGAACCAATCTCAAGGGATGAGCACAGCAGCGCTCAGTTTGCCTCAGATTTTACAATACTTAACTGAGATGCTTCACAAGGGCCTGTCTTTTTCCTCCATTAAAAGCCACACCTCAGCCATTTCAGCTCATTATAACACAGAAGCTCCCCTCTTCTCTCATCCACTGCTCAAGCATTTCCTCAGAGGGGCCAAAAATTTGAGACCACCCAGAAAAGCTCCAACCCCAGCCCGGGACCTTAACTTTGTTTTGGAGAAACTCACTCTTCCTCCTTTCGAGCCAGCTGCTACTGCAGACTTAAAATTTCTTTCTTGGAAAACAGCTTTCCTTTTAGCAATCACTTTAGCTAGAAGGGTATCTGAATTACAGGCCCTTATGGCAGTGGAGCCTTTCATTATCTTTCATGCGGACAGGGTGTCCCTCAGAACTAATCCATCCTTCATGCCCAAGGTGGTATCCAGTGTGGCTGTTAATCAGTCTATTCATTTGCCAACCTTCTTTTCCAATCCACAGAACAAAGGGGAACGGATACTGCATTCCTTAGATATGCACAGACAACTTAGATTCTACTTGGACAGGATTAAACCTCAAGGAAATCTGAACTGCTGGTGGCATTTGCTACAGAGGCAGAGGCGAAGGCTATTTCAAAGCAAACCATTTCTAAATGGATAGGCCATTGCATACATTTCTGCTATAAGCACCATGGAAAACCTATCCCCCAGGGGATCAGACCTCACTCCACCAGGGCTGCATCTACGTCTTCAGCCTTCCTCAGAGATGTCCCTACCAGGGACATCCTAGAAGCTGCTACCTGGAGTTCTGTACATACTTTCACCAAGCATTATCATTTGCCAATTTTCTCTAAATCCAGAGCTGGCTTTGCCACTTCAGTCTTACAGGGCCTTATAGCTGGTCCTAATGCTATCTAAATTCCTCTTCCCAACCATAGCTTTGGGAATCTACCCAAATGTAATGACTGCAACAGTGAAACACGAAGAACATAGTACAGTTGTGTACACTTACCATAAATGTAGATGTTCGAGTGTATTCACTGTTGCAGTCCTGGTTATCCTCCCTCCAGCCCCCTAACTTCTTTTGGCTATACCTCTACTTTCCTTTGCTATGTTTAAAAGCCTTTCTGGTGTATTTGCTTTTTGTTGGAGGTATATCATTGTACTTTTATATTTAATTGCTTCCCATTAGGGGGGCACATGACATCCGGGGCAAGAAAAACTGATGTAATGGCATTGGCTGCTTGTTTTATACCCCTGACGACCTGACGTCATGGAAGAAGGGACAGCAACTGAGACAGGACCCAGACTTTGTTAATCAGATTGGCCGACTGAGGGATACCTGCAAGCAGATAACCCAAATGTAATGACTGCAACAGTGAATACATTCGAACATCTACATTTATGGTAAGTGTACACAACTGTACTTTTTCCTCATTGTAGTGTGATCTCAGAGTTGGTATATTTAAGGGGGCTTAACCCCTTTCTAAAACTTCAAAATTGTTATAAATTTTTTTTTTAAGTATCTAAACTTTAATCATATGGTCTCGACCATGTACTCATTGAAGTTTTGAAACTTCGAGCTTGTAAAGTAGATCCATCCATATACATATGTGTGTACAGATAATATCAACACTCAAGCATCAAGAATGTGTATGTTTTCAATGTGCTGCACATTTTTGTGTGTGTGTGTGTGTGTGTGTGTGTGTGTGTGTGTGTGTGTGTGTGTGTGTGTGTGTGTGTGTGTGTACATATGTATGCGCTCATGCAGACATCAGTAGTTTGTAACTCATATGTATGGGTGGGCGGCTTGACAACTTTTTTTCATTTGTTTAGTCATTAATTTTCGTGTCTGGTTTCCTTGTAGCAGTATTTACTTTTTTGTTTCGGTTTGTTTACTGGAGTAGCAAACTGATCATGGCGGTCCTTTTCAAGACAATCCTGCATATGAAGAAGAGGTATTTGTTAGACATGATTAATTAAACAATATTTTAGCTACATGTACTTTCACACTTTTGTAGTAGCTTGTTAAAAGTATTTTGTGGACCATGCTAGTTTTAAGTACATTTCCTGTAGCAAAACTGATTGCACACTTTTGATTTGTTATAGAACTAATTGCCATTAGTTCTGATAGCTTTTTATTTTTCATCTTTTTGTCAATTTTACTGTACCAATATTATTCTATCCATATTTTTGTCTTCCTCTTTTTTATTTTGCAGTGACTTATCTGAACATTTGAAGGGAAAATTAAAACTGTATATTCAGTGAAATGCATTGAGCAGGTGGAACAGTGGTTTTGCCAGTTTTGACACTTGCCAAGCAGTTTAGGAGATTACTGTGTGTAAAACGATTGGCTGCCTTCCTACTGATGTCCTGCTGAAAAGCATTTTTCTGCCATCATTCATGACCAGCCATCCGGATGCTTCTCCCAACATGCTCCACACACATTCAGTGTCACCATCTGACATTGGGAAAAGCTGCATTCCTGAGAGAGTGTCCAATAATATTGTCTTGGGATACTGAAAGTTGTTTTAGCCAACTTCTTTGCAGAAACTCCTGCTTTGTGCAAACATATCTATGGTATTTTTCCAAAGGCATTGTACAATATATACACCTGGTCATGTGTGAAAGTGCACGCTGAGAATTGTGCACTCCAAAACAGTATACATTCTGCTGTGTAATTTTCATTGGCAAGCAGCGCCCTCTGCATAGCAGCTTATGTGCCAGGCAAGATGGTTTGTAAATGTTAATAAACCAACTGCATTCCTGCTTTTATGTATATACAGTATTCTGTATGTATTACTGTAATCAAACCAACTAAATTCCAGCTTCTGTGTATATATTCTGTATATATTGCTGTAATCACTATGTGTAACACTGTTTCTACTTATGTATAAGTTTATGTTTTTTTTTTTTCTGTATCCATGTTCTTGTCAGAGTTTTTCTCCCCGGGCCACCACTGAAAATGGGCTCTTTTAGGCCCAGTGGACTTTCCCAGTAAAAAAAAAAAAAAAAAAAAAAAACTAAAATAAATAAATAATACTGAAGACAGAAGGGCCTTTGATTCAAGGTCCAACTGTGTGTAAGCATTCATTTTTATTAATATAAGGAACAGCCAGTGTTGGTGGGCATATTACAGAGCTGTATTGTGTACTAGAATTAGCTTTTCTCATTGTATATTTTTAAATGCCAGCTTCATTATGTGCATGAAACAGTACAGGAACGTGTGTGTTTTTTCTTAAATGTACAGGAATTGTGCCTTTAAGTTCCTGTTAACTTTTGTTACTGCCTTGCCTGACATGAGTGCATGTGTGCTGAGGGTGTGTCACTAGATGTTTGCTTACTTCCTCTCTGGAATGTGATCTGTACCCTAAAGATCATTTCTTTTGTTTGTATACATTATGTTGTAAATGCATTGTAAGCTGCAGTATCTCGTTTTTTGTAGGTGTGTCTCAGCGTGAGTTACATAATGCTGCTGTACTGTCCTGTAAATTACTAGTTATTCTACTGTCAGGGAACTTGCTATTCTGCTTCTTGAAGAGCGACGTGGCATTGGACAGTGACACATATCATTTAAGAAAAAAAGTGCAGATTTAGCACGTTTCCTAGGGCAGTAGCATAGTGTTAGGGAAGACATTTATTCATACTGTAGTCCATCACTCACAGACTATTTTCACTTGGCCCTGTAGTGTATTGCCTGTACTGTCTTCGCACTTAAGTTTATTCTGAAAACAATCTGGGGTTGAGGGTTGGCATATTGGTTAAGGTGTTTACTTGACAGACAAGAAATACAGGATTGGATTCTTATGGAGTGAAACGGATTGTTTAAAATGATCCTCAAAGACAGCTCATGTAGTACTTATTCAAATTTTGATTGCCTCTGTGGCACAAGGTGTAAATACAGTGAAGTAAATAGAGAACGTAAGTAAAGCAGGGTTCAAGTCCCACAGTTGGTATTTTTGTGGGAAGAGTTTGTCATAATAGTTAAGGTCTTGACCTCAAAGATACAAGGTACAGGATTTATTTTGTCCTCTGTTTAGCAGATTGATAGCTTTATTTGTCTAGGAACCTAAGCAAGCTTGCTGCTCAATGATAAATTTAAGGGATACTTGAGAGTTAACAGCAGTATGATTTTTTTGAACATGCATATATTGGGCTGTATTTCAACACCAACCCTTCTTAAGAACATTGAGAGATCACTTGAGGTGTTTTAATTTTATTTTACAGACTAGAATAACCACACCTGTGTGTGAACACCATAAATCAGATTGAAGAATCTCAGTCAAGAAAATTATTTTTTTGGCGATGTGTAGTGCCCAGCTAACATTCAGCAATGCTGTTACTGAGTTATCAGGAGACTTACTTGTCTTCAAAATTTCAAACAGTTGTGGGTTCTATCTCAAAACTAGCCACGTGGAGTCGTGTTCTGATTATAATGCTGAACTGTAATGTTAGGGAGGTTCTGCACTTCCTAGGTGCTGTACTTAAGGTAAAACATTAAACTGAGACCCCATCTGCATTCTGCCCCATAGTTCATGATCTTGTTTACAAAAAACTGTTAGTTTCCCTTGGGTTACCCTGAGTAGTAGGTTGCATGAAGTCAAGTAAGGCAACATAAAGGGCTGCTCATCATTTTTTTAAACTAGAAACATCTTCGTTAAATTATCACTTATGACATGGGCAATCATACATTTATATAAATGAAAGCAAACCATATTGACATATTTTAGTTGCAAACATTACACATCAGTTATAATCTGTCCAGACATTGTCAGTCAACCATTATATAGCTCATTCAGATCCTGTCTTCTTTTAATCCACATTACAAACATTATTCTGCATGTATTATTCCAGCATTTCCTATTCTTTATGTAATTTGCTCCCACCCTTTTTAAAAGATCGAATTTCCAGTTATTTTATCTCTGTTACTATATCCACACTAGAAGCGCAGTCGATTTAGACTTGGATTTCTATTTTCTATTAACTGCTTTTTTGTGGCAGCCACCAATAAATGTTGCTCATCATTTTGTCTCTCTCACACACACACACACACACACACACACACACACACACACACACACACACACACACGTAATTTGTCACATTTCTTTGTTTCAGTGTTGGTCTTAAGGTGTGCAGTATGGACAGTCATCAAAGTGGCTTCATATCCTCATATGTGGTGGCTGTCAAAATCAGCTGTGCCTGCAGGAAGTCAAATTAGTGTTAGACTTGTTTTAAGCTTTGTTCCAAAGATCAAATTGCGACCGTAACAGCTACAAACAAATGCAATCTGAGGGTCATGCCGCTCAACGCTGAAAGTCTAAATCTCAAAATGCACTTGCTCGAAGTACTCCTTAAAATAGAGAACATCGACATTTGTGCTGTAACAGAGACCTGGTTCAAGGCAGCAGAAAGCACCCCAGCACTACCAGGCTATAAATCATTCCATACCTTTTGGCCCCAGAACTTGGACTGAAGCTCCAAAGGTGATGGTGTTTCCATATTCATAAAGGATGTGCACACTTCCAGACTGGTAGCCCAACATAGCGCATTAGAGATACTTCAGGTGCAGCTAACATTGGGTAAGACAGCAATTCAGGTTGTAGCCTCCTATAGGTTCCCAACCATGTCCCAAGACTCGCACTCCATGTTCCTAAGCACCCTGGAGAATATTAGGGTCCAACCTAACACTCTCATACTGGGCAACTTCAACTACCCCTCCATTAACTGGGAAAACTACTCGTGTACCAATACACTTGCCCAACGTTTCCTGGAATTTATTAATTCCAGTGCCCTGGACCAGCTCGTTCTTACCCCCACTAGAGGTAGCAACATCCTTGACCTGGTCATTACTAATGTAAGCGACCGTTGCTCTACACCAATAGTCAACTCCTCCTTGGTTAGATCCGACCACAAACTAATCACTTTGGAAATCCACATCCACCCCCACCCCCACAAAGGTAACCACCATGAAAAAATTCTCCAAAGCTAACACTGGGCCCCTAAAAACAAAGGTGGCTAACTTCATGGCACCCATGCAAATGGAGAATAGTTGCATGACCGCCAAATCATACACCAATGCACTGTACAAACACATACACAAATGCATGGATCTCGCCATACCCAACAGAACCATGACACTCCTCCAAAAAAAGGAAGACAATCTGGTGGTCCCCTGCCATAAACAAACTCTACAACAGAAGGAGGAAACTGATGCGGAATAAGGTGAAGTCCCAAGACTAGAAAAACTCCCTTATCAGCCTCAACAAAAAGTTGAGATCCCTCATCAAATCCTCTAAAGCTAGCTATGAAAACAGAATTGCAGCAGATAGTAAAGACCACCACAAGGCCTTCTGTAGTTATGTAAAGAATCTTCACGGCAATACCCAGATTTGCTCTGAGCTACTGCACAATGGTACCTCCTATACTGAGCCAACATATATTGCCAATATACTGGCCGACACATTCAATGCTAACTTTACTCCCCCTCAAAGGACCAATCGCAATACCAGTAGATTGCCAGGCACCCAGTATTACTGCTGCACAGGTTAAAACAGCACTGTCCAAGGCCAAGAATACAGCTTCTATGGGACCTGATAATATCCCTGGCTGTGTTCTACATGAACTACAGAGTGAACTGGCACCTCACCTGCATGCTCTGTTCAATCACAGCCACACCTCAGGCTTTGTCCTACCAAATGGCGCACACTGCTACAGTCTTCCATCTCCACAAAGGAGGAATGTCTACAGACCCTGGGGAACTATCACCCCATTAGCCTGATGAGTCTGATATGCAAAGCTATGGAACGCATCATCATGGATGTAATAAACAAGGATACAGGGGAAACTCCAAACTCTGAAACCCACACAGTTTGGTTTTGTGAAGGGTACATCATACCTGCTCAACTTGGTCGACTTCTTTGAGTCAGTCATCAGAGCTGTGGATGAAGGCAAGGTGGTTCATACAGCCTACCTTGATCTGGCCAAGGCCTTTGATACCATTCCCCAGTCAGGAATCGTAGAAAAACTCACTAAGCTGGGCATCAACCTCTATATCGGTAGGTGGGTTGCAAACTGGCTCACAGATAGAACCCACAGTGTGAAAGTAGATGACTCTAAGTCAGACTGCTGACCAGTCACAAGTGGGGTCTCGCACAATTTGGTCCTGGTTCCTCTCCTGTTTGGTATCTACTTCTCTGAAGTCCAGACCAACACGAAGGGACTCTGGCTGACAAAGTTCACAGATAATTGCAAGTTGGGAGCTATTATTAACTCTCCAAGTGATGTTGACATCCTACAGAAAGACCTCACTGAGACCAATGACTGGTGTCAGAACCATGGCCTCAAGCTCAATGCCATAAAATATGTCTTAATACCCTTTGGGAAAAACCCAGTTCCTATGAATTGCCACATTGATGGTAGTCCACTGAACACAGAAGGTGTTAAAAGAGATCTGGGAACACAGGTTGACAGCAACCTCTCTTTTGACCACCACATTGCTGCTGTGGTCAGAAAATCCTATGTGGCAGATCTCATTACTAAGGGGTTTGTATCCAGAAAGAAAGAGGTCATTGGATAGGTTCCTGACCCAGAGACTCCCCATACTCTGGAATAGACTGCCCATACATGTCAAGCAGAGCGCCTCTTTGGCCCTCTTCAAAAAGAACCTTGATGATTGGATGGGAGGTAGGCAATTCACCGTGGGGATCATGTCAGTCGCCCTGCTAGACAGGGGTCCAGGGAGGTAAATATTGTGGGAAGAAATAGGTTCATAGGTTCATAGGTTTATACTAGGCTATCTGCCCTAAGGCATTTATAAGCCTAGCCCAAATTTTTGTGGCTTACGCCACCCCTTATATGAAAAAATACTGTGCCCATTAGTTTGTTGTGCCTCTGTCCAGCAGTGACACAGAGATGATTCCCGGGGTAAACCTACGATCTCCCATCCACAGGTCTAGATTTCTCTTGAACAGAGTCAGCGAGGTGCTCTGCCTCACATGGACCGGGATTTTATTCCACAGCATAGGGAGTCTCTGAGTGATAAATCTATCCCTCCAACACGTCCTATTTATATCCGTGCTAAGGTTTAAGTCGCTTGCTCTAGTGGTTTTGGTGGATTTGGATTTTTTGAGGTGGAGCATGTCCATTAATTCCGGGTTGGACATGGCCTTGTATGTCAGGCACAGGTCACCTCTGAGCAGGACGGTATGCGACTGAATAGAGCTGGAGTTTCTTCAATCTGGCAGCATATGACAGATTTTGGAGTCCCTTTATCCTTTTGGTGAGGAACTTTTGGGGTCTCTCCAATTGCTGCAGATGTCGGGTGAGATACATCCCGAATGGGGCATTGTACTCGATCATTGGTCTGATAAGTGAAGAGTACAGGGGAACAATGACCTCACTAGATCTGGATGTGAATCCCTTCATGATCAGGTGGGCAATGTAGAAGGTCTTTCTAACCACTTTAGCAATGTGAGTGTCAAAAGAAAGGCCACAGTCAACCTGGGTCCCCAGGTCCCTGATAACCTCTTCTGTGCTTAGTGGATTGCCACCTATATGGTAGCTTGGGGTTACCTTGTTTTTCCCGAAGGGTATGACTATACATTTTTTGGCGTTTAACTTCAGGCCATGGCTCTGGCACCAGCTATCTGTTTCCGTGAGTCCCTTCTGAAGGATATCCGTGTCCGATGCACTTTCCACTATGGCGCCCAGTTTGCAGTCGTCTGCAAACTTTGGCACCAGCTATCTGTTTCCGTGAGTCCCTTCTGAAGGATATCCGTGTCCGATGCACTTTCCACTATGGCGCCCAGTTTGCAGTCGTCTGCAAACTTTGTCAGCCAAAGTCCTCCCATGTTGGCCTGTACTTCTGAGAAGCAGATGCCAAACAATAGGGGGCCAAGGACCGAGCCCTGTGGGACACCACTTGTGACCGGCTTGGAGTCTGACATAGCGCCAGCAACTCTAACCCTGTGGGTTCTGTCCTTAAGCCAGTTTGCAACCCATCTTGTGACATATGGGTTTACATTTAAGCTGGTAAGTTTTTCTACAATACCCGAGTGGGGTATTGTGTCGAAAGCCTTTGCAAGGTCAAGGTAGGCTGTATGGACTGCCTTTCCCTCATCAATGGCCTTGGTGACTGTTTCAAGAAGTCGACCAAGTTCAAAAGGCATGATCTTCCCTTGACAAAGCCAAACTGGGTCGGGTCCAATGTCTGCAAGTCCCCTATATCTTTGTTTATGAGCTCCATTATGATCCTCTCCATAGCTTTGCAGACTAGACTTGTTAAGCTTATGGGGCGGTAATTACCAGGGTCCATAGAGGCCGCCTTTGTGGAGTGGGACCACAGTTGCCGTCGCCACTCCTTGGGCACGTATCCTGTGGTAAGGCTGAGATTAAACAGCTGCCTTATGTGTGGGTTTAATTCCTCATTTAGCTCGTGTAGCACACAGCCGGGGACACCATCCGGTCCCATTGATGCTGTGTTTTTAGCTTTAGAGAGAGCAGCTTTCACCTGCGCATTTGAGATGTCCGGGAGGCTACACTCGGCTGGGATAGTTATCTCTCCTTTAGGGGAGGGGGGTGAAGTTTGCACTGAACCTGTCTGCCAGTATGTTGGCAATGTCTGTGGGTTCAGTGATTCTTGTATCATTTTGGACTAATTCTGAGCATATCTGGGAGTTTCCACCCAGGTTCCTAACATAGCTGAAAAAGGCCTTATGATTGTCCTTTGAATCCATGGCAATTTTTCTCTCAAAATTGGCCTTAGTTGATTTTATGAGTGCTCGTATTTTTTTACTAATATTGATCAGGGGTGACTTCCCTTTTATAGATTTTGTTCTATCATGTAATAGCTTTCTCCTCTTATTGTAAAGTTTGTTAATGGCTGGGGTCCACCAGACTGGACGTTTGCCCTTTGTGGAAAGAGTCTTGGTTTTATTTGGGATTGCCTGATCCATGCAGTCCTGGAGGTGTTCATAGAAGGCATTTGTAAGGGCTTCCGCAGCTTGGGTTGTGGTTTCCACTGGCTCAGGGGCCTTGAAGGATACCACACCAGTCTTGAGTAGTGTGAAGTTTGCTTTAGAGAAGTTCTTCACTATGGTCTTTTTGTTTGGGGTGGGGTGGGATGTAGATCTCCAGTGAGATTAGTTTCTGATCAGATCTCACCAATGAGGGATATACTTCGGTGTGGAGCATTTTGTCCCCATGTTTGTGACAATGAGATCTAGTATATTTTCTCCTCTCGTGGGAACAGTGACTAGCTGTTCCATGGCATTTGAATTTATGAACTCCAGGAACCGTTGGGCTAGAAAGTTAGGGCTTGAGTAATGTTACCAGTCTATATTCGGGTAGTTGAAGTCACCCAATATGATGGTGTTTGAAGATACATTTATACCCGCCAGTGTCTTCAGGAAGGCTGTGTGGGGTTCCTGAGTTTGAGAGGGTGGCCTGTAGCATGCTACAATTTGTAGAGCAGTTTTGCCTATGGTTAGTTGCACCTGGATGGTTTCCGAAGCTTCGTGCGTTGCCACCAACCTGGAGGTGTGAGTATCCTTTATGAATATGGATACACCCCCTCCTTTTGTGGTGTGGTCCGGGTTTTGGGGCCGGAACGCATGATATGAGGTAAAACCTAATAGTGCCGGTGTGCTCTCAGGAGCCTTGAACCAGGTTTCAGTTACAGCACAGACATCGATGTTCTCCATACTGAGAAGGGCCTCGAGTGCGTGCATTTTGAGATTTAGACTTCTGGCATTGAGCAGCATTACCCTCAGTTTCTTCCCATTTTTGTTTTCTAGGGTGGTAGGTTTAGAATTTGAGCCTTGCCTAAAAAAGGCACTATGGGGTGGCAAGAGCCTTAGCCAATATCCGGAATCCCAGGGGTGACAGGTGCAAGCCGTCCCTTGCGAAGCAGCGTGGCTTGTCAAGCATGTCATCCCAGGCAGACAGACACTGGATCCCCTTTGAATGACACCAGACATTAAGCCAATTGTTAAAGCTGATCATCTTGTCTCTATATTGTGGCATCATTCTTGGTGAAGGAAGGATACTGCTCAGGGTTAGGGTCATACCTGCCTGGGCTACATAATCAGAGAGCTCCAAATATCCAGGGAATTGTTATTGCTAGGCTTCTATAGGCCCTAGGGCCGAAAGCCTAGTACCAACTTATAAACCTTTACTCTTCCCTCATTAGGCCAATCATTGGGGCCAAAATGGGGCCAATACCCCATTTGGCATGTACCTCACTAGACACCTGCAACTACTGGAGAGGCCGCAAAAGTACCTCACAAAGAGGATCTTAGGACAAGTGTTTAAGGCCTATTTGGACAGACTCAAAAAACTTCAACTATTCTATGTCTCATATCACCTACTTAGAGGCAATCTGTGGATGACTTACAAAACCATGTCTGACCCAGCTCTGTTAGAAATGCTACATCTAAAGAAATCCCAATCCCTCCACACCACACGCTCCAGAGACCTCAACCTCATTACTACAATCAGCAGAACGTGCTGGAGGGACAGGTTCATAACCCAGAAACTGCCAATGCTATGGAATAGACTTCCCATACATGTCAAACGGAGCACCTCACTGGTCCTCTTCAAGAGAAATCTTGATGAGTGGATGGGAAATAAAAGATTCACCCCAGGGATCACTCCAATGGCTCTACTCGACAGAGGCGCTGGGAACTAAGGTCATGTGGCACGATGCCAGGGTAATCCTATGGGCTAGGCTTGTAAAGATCCAGGGCCATTAGTCTAGTAGACATCTATGAACCTATGAAGCATGTCCACCACCGTAAAACCGTGTGAAATTAGAAGCTTTTTAAAAGATGTGCAGAAGTCTTGGACTGAAAGTAGAAAATGACCACTTGCCATACACTGTGGTTGTCCAAGTGCAACTAACTCTGGGCCAAACTGCAATCCAAATTGTAAATTGCTACAGATCCCCCACTGTGCCCCAGGATTCCCACTCCTTTTTTCTTGATATACTGGAAAATATTAGGGTACAACCAAACGCCCTAATAATGGGCAATTTTCAGCTACTCCACCATTGACTGGGAAAACTACTCATGTACCAACTCCTTCTCTCAACACTTTCTGGAATTCATGAACTCCAATGCCCTGGATCAACTTATCCACACACCCACCAGGAGCAACAATATCCTAGATCCCATCATTACCAACATGAGTGACCAGTGTTCCACACCTAAAGTCAGCTCCTCGGCAGATTTGACCATAAGCTAATCACCCTAGATAGCCACATCCCGCCCCCACCCCCCATTAAGGAAATCGCGGTGAAAAATTTCTCCAAAGCCAACTTCATGCTTCTTAAGACAGAAATGGTGAACTTCATGACACCCATGCAGATGGACAATACAGTTATGACTGCTGAATCCTTCACAGATGCACTCTAAAAGCACTTACAAGAGTGCATGGATCGTGCTATTCCAGACAGAACCAATATGCTATCCTCCAAAAAAAGGAAGCCAATCTGGTGGTCCACTGCCATAAACAAAATCTACAACTGAAGGAAGAAAGTGTTGCAAAAGAGAGTAAAATCCCATGAGTGGAGGAGTTTCCCTAGTCAGCCTCAGTAAGAAGCTGAGATCCCTTATAACATCCTCCAAAGCTAGCTGCGAAAACAAATTTGACACTGATTCTAGGGACAACCACAAAACATTCTATAGCTATGTCAAGAATCTCAATGGCAACACCCAGATCTGCTCTGAGTTACTGCACAACGGCATGAAAATTACAGCACCAACTGATATTGCCAACGTCCTGGCAGATAGGTTCAGTGATAACTTTACTCCCCTCTCACCCCCTAAAGGGCCCATAACTATACAGGAAGAGTGCAGAGTTCCTGTAATCACAACTACGCAGGTAAAAGCTGCACTCTCTAAAGCCAAGAACACAGCATCCATGGGACCGGACTACATCCCAGGCTGCAATTTACATGAACTTCAGAACGAACTGGCTCCCCAAATAAACACCATGTTCAGTTATAGTCTCACATCAGGCTTTGTGCCCAGTGAATGGCGCACAGCAACAGTTATCCCACTCCACAAAGG
Organism: Protopterus annectens; assembly: GCF_019279795.1. NCBI lineage: Eukaryota > Metazoa > Chordata > Ceratodontiformes > Protopteridae > Protopterus > Protopterus annectens. The sequence goes on along the minus strand of NC_056748.1, from coordinate 865,412,259 downwards.
GGGAGCCACCACTGATCTTGGGAACTATTGCCCTTTTAGCCTGATGAGCCTGGTCTGTAAGGCTATGGAACGTATCATCTTGGAACTCATAAACAAAGACATTGTTAACCTCCAAACTCTGGACCCCACCCAGTTCGGGTTTGTGAAAGGCAGATCATGTCTCCTGAACCTGATTGATGACTTTGAGGCAGTCACCAAAGCTGTAGACGAGGGTAAGGTGGTTCACACATCCTATCTTGACCTCGTCAAGGCTTTCGACACCATCCCCCATTCTGGAATTATAGCTAAATCAATAAATGAGGTATAAATCCCTATGTCTCAAGATGGGTTGCCAATTGACTCGCTGACAGAACCCACATTGTAAATGTTGCAGACTCCAAATCTGACTTCAAACCAGTGACAAGTGGAGTACCACAGGGTTCAGTCCTGAGACCTCGCCTGTTTGGTATATACTTCTCTAAAGTACAGACTAACACAGAAGGCCTTTGGCTAATGAAGTTCGCAGATGACTGCAAACTAGGAGCCATAGTTGAGTCCCCAAATGATGTGGACATACTACAAAAGGGCCTCACTGAGATGCCTGGTGTCAGAGCCATGGCCTCAAGCTCAGTGCCAAAAAAGTGCATTGTCATCCCCTTTGGTAAAAACTCTGTACCCATGAACTACCACATAGGCAGCAGTCTACTTAACGCTGAATGTGCAATGAGACCTAGGGACACAGGTGGACAGTAGTCTCTCCTTTGATAATCACATTGCCACAGTAGATGGAAATCCTTCTACATTGCTCACCTTATCACAAAAGGGTTCTCATCTAGGAAAAAAAGAGGTAATTGTTCCCCTCTACTCAGCACTCATTAGACCCATTATAGAGTACAATGCCCCTTTTGGAATGTACCTCACAAGACATCTGCAGCAGCTGGAAAGGCCACTGAAGTACCTCACAAAGAGGATTACTGGCACCAAACAGATGTCCTACACTGACTGTCTCAAAAAACTCAAGCTTTACTCCGTAGTATATCGCCTACTCTGCGGTGATCACTGCCTAACATATAAAGCTATGTCAAACCCAGAGCTGTTGGACATGCACCTAAAGAAATACCAATCCCTCTGAGCTACATGCTCTAGGGACCCTAAACCTTGTCACCACAATAAACAGGACATGCTGGAGGGATAGATTCCTGTCCCAGAGACTTTCCATACTCTGGAACAAGGTACCCATGTATGTCAAGCAAAGTTCCTCATTAACACTCTTCAAAAGAAATCTTGATAAGTGGATGGGAAGTACACCCCACAGATGACTTCTGCGGCTCTGCTCGACAAGGGCACAGGAAAATAACTTTCTTGGGTGGCATAAGCTAGGGACTTTGATGGCTAGGCTTACTTAGGCACTTGGGCCGATAGCCTAGTACCTACCTATGAACCTGTGAATTTTGCATACTCAACACTGACTGTATCATCACTAGGGCATTTCTTTTGGAAGTGTTCAGCTTTTATTTGGTTTCCTATTATGAATGTGGTCTGTTCAGTACAAATAGGCATTGTACAGTCAGCAGACACACTTCCACTCTGCTGAAAGGTTGAATTAATGACTTCCAGTTTTCTGTTTTAGTGCTGTGTTCATATGTCAACTATTTGCACAAGTGCCTACTTCTTGACAAGTCATTGCACTGTTACTACCATCAGCCTGACACAGGGCCTCCTTTTTGCATGGAACTTCCCTGAAAATGTCAGCTTTGGAAGGATGGGGCTGGGATGGACAACAAGGCTTAAATCAGCTCTTAATCTTCTGTTCTCTCCAAAATTACCCATAGAATAAGCATTATGTAATCTTGACGGTTCTGGTTCATTTCTCAGCAGTTCTGTTTTATATTTCCTGATAAGGATGGCATCAGAGTATTTGGATCTCTAACTAGAACCAGTTCATTGTACTGAATCTTATGGTCGAGTTTGTGCTTAATGTCCCCAACCATGTATGTACTTTCTGGAGAAAGCCTCTGTGACCGTCGGCACCCCGAGTACATTAAGAGTAGGCTTGTTGGCACTGGCTGGAAACTGCACACCACACCAGCTCTAACACTCCTTTGGTTGGAGCTGGTTGCCAAAGAGAAAGAATGAGAGAAGGAAGAACTAGAACTGCATGAGCTCACCGAGAGATGATAGAACATTAAGTCCACTGATGTATCCTTGCTGTAATCACACAGTGACCAGAGAAGGAAGAACTAGAACTGAATGAGCTCACCGAGAGATGCTAGAACATTAAGTCCACTGACATATCCTTGCTGTCATCACACAGTGACCATGCTCCTTCTTGACATAGAATGCTTTTTCATTAGCCTTCCTGTCCAACAGCCACCACTTGACCTACATGGACCCTTAGAACTTGAACTCCACCCCCACGCTTGCTGCCCTGTGCCAGTGGTGATGCTTCCTGAGTGGACAATTTTAGATGCAACTGTACAGAAAGTAAGTCCAACAGTTCTATGGGAGTTGAGACCTCTAGATTTACCCATGGAGGGGTTAGGCAAGATGTCATCTTGGGGGGGGGGAGTGGAAATGAGGCATTTGGCAGTGAGACTGCTGTCTTATTGGTTGAACACGTACTTATGCCTGCCATTTGATGGTTCTGTTTGTGAGAACATTAAACATATATTGCAAGTGCTCCTGCATATAATGCCTAGAGTATCTTTTAAGCCTTCCTTCATTGTTGAGCACTCAATTGCTTTAAAATTCCTAGTCTTCACTAGGAGTCATAATTTTCACTACAAGTCTCATAATCCCCTTCAGAAGGGATAGGGGAGGCATTGGCCTTTTAATCCCATCACTTTTCTCTCTTGAATGACCTGCTGTCACCTCAGATTTACCGGCCAATGACATTACAAAACCTCACTATCCTTAGTTTTCTTTCCTTGTCATCTGTAATCAGTTTTATCACCCAGTTAAAAAGTTTTTCTAGTTTGGCCATTGTTCCACCAACAGCATTATCAGTTCTTCCTGCTTTAAGTAGTAAAATTTGCCATCCTGTGTATTTAGTTGTTAACTGGACAAGCCCCACGGGGAGCAGGTGCCCCTTTTAGGGACTTGCTAGAAGGATTTGTGATTAAAGTACTCACAAAGTGGAGCGAATCAATCCCAGGACTACTAGGTTAATCCTCGGAGCTAAAGTGCCTTGCTATTTCTCATGTGGCTTGTTATGCTTTCTGGAAGCTTTCCATTTATTTTTAATCATTGCTGCTATCTTTCCTACTCTGTGGGATATGTACTTTATTCTCTTTTTTTGATTTTTATAATCCTTTCCTAGATTACCGTTTAGCTGTTGTACTGGTAGAGCCAACATTTCTTTGCTCCTTCATCTTATTTAAATGCTAGAGCTTTTCTTAGGCAGTCTCTCATTTTGTCAAAGGTAGCAACATAATATTTAGCATGCTAACTTTTATTTCCTTTCAAAGATTAACCTAACTTTTAGTGTAATATACTGATGGTGACCAGTTCCCATGTAACATCCCACTACCAGAAGTCTGAGCTCCTACTTTATTTTTGAGACTGCAAGACACAAGGCTGTTTACTCATAAGTGGGTAACTAGTCTTAACCACTCAAGGATTCCCTCACAAAACTTCCAGAATGACACATCCATCAGTGAGACAACAGATACAATTTCTGTTAGCATTTGACCTCATAACCACTATGTATAAAAAGTAGAATAAAATGCAATATAACTTAACATGATATGGCAGAACATTAAATTAACATGCAGTTGAAAGTAATGCAAGAAACTCTCTGAGGTATGGTTATTTTTAAATTAGGGCTCATTTATTTCTCTTCTTTCAAGCATGTAATAATCTGCCCAGAAATGTACATGCGTGACACAGTTTCTTACCTTGACTTTTACAGATATGACTGTGTACTTTGATATAATTTTATTTTAAGCCGAGTTATTTTCATAAGCCATCAGCAGCACACAAATAAATTAAACATTAAGTTATTGATATCCAGCAGAAAAAGTTGATAATCAGATAAAATTTCCTTTTCTACAGCCATAGTAGGTGGAGGGTTGGTATCCTGGAAGCCTTTTAGAAGTCCTTGTAGAAAGGTGATGGTAAAGACTAGCTGTTGTTCTACCTTCTGCTGAGATTAACATTTACAGAATTTTTGAAAGGGGAGTTCAGGTCATGTTTTGAATACAAACTCTGTGAAGATGTTTAGTCCTCATAGTAGAAAATAAAGAAAATTGATTTGTGAAAACACAATTTCTCTTGTAGTTTACTGAACATAGTACATAATAATTGCCCAAGCGGTTTGTTATGAAAAGTGTATGTACACAGTACTGTAAAGTTTTGTGATTTCATGTTTTCATTGCTGTTTAATGTATATGAATTCACTTTGCAAAACTGATAATGTGATAAATCAACAAAGGTGCTTAACAAAGTTTGAGGCCGAAGTCACTTACTCCATAACATAACCCCCACACCTAATCATATCACGACTGAAGCTCTGAAGTCCCTGTCATATGTAAGTGCTGCAGCAGTTGCATTCTACCGATATGCACTTCTTTCAGTTAACATTTTTTCCATGATCTCTTTCATTATTATACCCTCATCTAGCCACTGTCTTGACCAAGTACATTTGTGCCCCATCAAAGGGGCAAGAGCCAGTCATAACTCTCAACTTCTTAGTACAAGAAATCTAGACAGAGCCTAAAATAATGGGGGGCAAAGGCCCAAAAATAAGAACAGATGTTAAATATTGGTCTTATAAACTTAAAAAAGATGTCAGAATAACAAGATGTGTTAGTATGCATTTTCTTAAGGATATGAAACGAATGCAAATAATTAGTTATTTCATTTTTCACTGATTTGCTAGAAAGCCACACATTTTATGAGGAACAGACGAAACTGAGGTCATCCAGATTAACATGCGTTTTTTTTTGTTTTTACTGTAATCCCTACTTTGGCAGCAGATGTACACATTTGCAAATACAGTTGACAAGATCATATTTTTATCCTGCCATTCAAAATGAAAATGTTCATTTTATTTTCATAAGGTATTAAAGCCTTTAGTGAAATCATATGACTGCCAAAAAGTGAGTGAAGATTCTTACAAGCTTTATCTCTATTACCTGGGAGCGGACTGCAGTGTCGGTGCAAAGTGAACATCTCACTTCTGTTTTTTAATATCCCCTTCATTTCACTGCAGATTTCAGTCAGGTGATGTGACCCTCCAAGGTAAATGCAGTTTTATTTTTGATCGACTTTACCTGAGCTGACGAGAAGGTTAAGCTAAGCATACCTTTCATTTATGGACTCCCTGTAAGATGAAGTCCAAGTCCCTCATATGTTGCACTACTTTCCAAACCTCACTTTTAAAAGTGGCTTAGTAGGATCAGGGTCATCAGCTTGACAAAAATCTGGAAGAGGAATATAGTGTGTGACTATGAGTTGCTGTATTTCATGTCCCAAGGTCAGACTTTCTGCACATATGTCAGACACAAGGCAAAAAGGGAACATAACATTTTTGCAGTGTCAGTATAGCTGAATTTTCAGGCTCCATTTTGTAGCCTCATTCCGCCAAATCCACTCTTTAGTTAAGTGTAAGTTATTCCAAGGTGCTCTGACTTTAGAGAAGGTTATATTTAATTGTGATATATGGGTTGGGGAGGATTTTTCACGATATGTATAAATTAATGACTTTTTGCTGAACCTGAACTTATTAAACTGTAGGGGATTAAGGGAAGAAAACAGTGTTAGGTTGTACTAAACCAATTGTTGGCTGTTGCTAGGCAACCCAAATAAAAGTGACAAAATGCATGACAAACAATATCCCCTAGTTTATCTCATCATGTAATCTTAAAATGTATTCCAGGACTTTCCAGATGTAGTTGCTGATTAAGATTTTCAACCTTTTAACTATTTATTTGCAGGCTAACCTTGATCTTACAGAATCTAACCTGGTTTGTGTTATTGGATACATCTGGAGACATTTCTCATATTTTGGATTTGTATACCACTGCCTTTTTGTACTAGACAGCATTTATGTAGCCTATAGATTGCCACCTTATTAAAGTGGAGCTGATATCATTTTACAAGGTTATAGCTAATGCAGAGTATCTGTATAGTACAGCTCAGTGTTAATAGAAGATGAAAGTCATGTTTGTCCCCAACAGCATTACATGTAAATGCACAAATGACCTTATGTATTTTCTGTGACCCTTTGGAGATGACACAAAAGTATTGGACTCTTGTAATTGTTTCACAGTTGTACAGATCACGTTTGAAAATGTCATTGTCATTTTTTGAAATAAAAAAATGTACAGTGTATTATTATGTATGCATGCATGCAAACAAAAACTATTAACCAAAATGGTGCATACAAATGAACCAACAATCCAGAAAGCCCAAGCAAGTAGAAAAACATGCTGTTTATTAGTAAAAACTCTACTGAGCGCTTTCGTCCCAGTATATACACAAGGACTTCATCAGAACAAATATGTTTTAGGAAATCCTGTTCTTAAACAGTCCCTGTAAGTTACAAAGCATCATTGTTAAAGCTGTATGCTAAATTAACATCAAAATGTGCAATTTGATCATGTTTGAATAAATATAGGAGTAAAACATATTAAAAAACATATAAATAAATAGTCATTAAATAGGTATTCACACCTTGATAAAAATTATTTCAAAAAATATTTAAAAAAAATTTAAGAACAAACCAATATTAAATCAATAGTAGAACGTTATATATACACACACCACTGTAGAAATTCGCTATAAAAAAGGCAAAGAGCAAGATCTCCAAAAGTACGACCTCTGTTCAAAAGTTAGCTGCCTGCAGTTTAAGGACAGGACCAGTAGGTATATGTTCATTTTATCTGGTGGGGGGTGTCTAGTCTTATTTGCTATAACAGCTGTCTATTTTCTACTTTGTTTTCCCATATCTTTCCTAGGGACCAGAGTTACAATTTCTAAGATCCCCAAAACAAACTTAATAGTTACTACACTCCAAAGTATGCTTAAACAATGCAGTGCTTGGATTTCTCCTAGAAATGTTATAATCATAAAGTCTTTTTCTAAGTTTCCTCTCCATTTTTCCAATATAAAAGCTTGCACAGGTGGAATATGTTGCGGAATACGCAAACCCTTAACTTCTATAATTCCCATTTTGTAACAGTTTTAACATGGAGGGTATCCAGTTTAACTTGGTCTCCTACCATTAAAGATGGGTACTGATTACAATTTGCACATTTACATGTATCCTTCTTCAGATTCTTTTTGACCCACTTACCCTTTTTCTAACAGTTGTTTTTAAGTTCCCAGCAGTTTTGTACACAAAAGTGGGCTCCCCTCACAAGGTCAGAAGCTTTATCACTAGCTTAAAAAAGTTTCCATTTCATTTCACTGATAATTCTGATTTTGCTACTTGCTGCATTGTACTGCAGTAGTAGTGCTCTGTCAGATGGTTTACATTCATCTAGAGCAGTTGTATTGTTGGGGAATCCTTGTTTAACCTGTTCAAACAACTTTTAAGAGTAGGTTTAAACTTTGTCTTCATTTGTCCTGTTACTAAACCACTAGTATTTAGAACTAAATCTTCCAGGTTTCCCCCTCAGAAATTTTGTTCCTACTTTTTCCTTTCAATTTTAAAAAGAATCATTGTCTGAAACCATACAGACCAGTCAAATAAGCTGGACCTTAATCAGATGTAGACTCTTGAAATGGAAATCTGAGTTACTGAATGTCCGTTTTCTAAAAATATTCAAGGTAAACCCATTAGATATTTTTGAAGAAATTATTAAGTTGTAGACAGATGCACTTTAATGACTGTTTGTTTATATGTTGTTTATTATGTTTTATTCCTATTTTTTATTAATTCATGATTGAATTGTATATTTTAATGTTAATTTAGTATATGGCTTTAAGAATACCATTTTGTAAGGTACTGGGACTATTTAAGAATGGGATTTCCTAAGACATATTAGTTCTGATGAAGTCCTTGGGCATGTATTGGGGGGAGGGGAGTACTCTGATATGTTTTCACTAATAATGTGTTTTTCCAAGTCTTAAGGAGCCCCTGCATAAAAAGTTGAATTTGCATTCATTGTGGGGCTACAATCCATCCATGCACAACCCCTTTTTCCCATTTTTGCACATGGGGTCGGGGTGTCACTTCAGCAGTGACAGTCACCTAGAGACAGGGTTTACATAGCTGGGTGGCTAGCCATTACACATTAGATGTTCTTCGTGTTTCACTGTTGCAGTCATCACACTTGGGTTATCTGCCTGCAGGTAGCCCTCAGTTGGCCTGAATACCAGAGACTTGGTATTTCTGTGTCGGTTGCTGTCACTTCAGGACTGACATCAGGTAGTCAGGGGTATAAAAACAGGCAGCCGACGCCATTACATCAGTCTTTCTTGCCGAGGAGCCCAAAGCAGAAGCAGTTTGCACGAGTGCCAGTCGGCCGCTACCCGAGTTTTCGTTTCCGAATTGAATCATCCTGAAGTCTTCTAAAGCTAAGTACCCTGCTGGGGATCCTTTTTTCTTGCTCTAACTGATGTCAGAAAAAGTTAACGATTGTCTCTCGCCTGTGGAAAGTAAATAGCCACCAAGATTTCCATTCTTACTGCGTCACCTGTTTAGGCCCAGACCACGATGTACCTCGTTGTTGGTTTTGTGCTTTGTTCAACTCCTGAACTATTCATCGTCTGGCCCTTATTGTAGCTAAATACTTTCTTTCTCAATCTCCATATTCTGAAATGGCTTTGGTAAGCCATCCGTCTACCAATCTTCCGAAATAAAAGGATAAAGACAGAGATAGACCGCACAGGTCCAAAACTGCCAACAACGCTTCCATTAAGATAGTTGCCAGTTTGCTGGTACTCAGTGAGGCGCTTTTGAAGCCCCTGATGCCCACTTTGATGGATTCGCAGGCCGCTATCGAGACCCGTTCGGAGTCCGGTATGCCGCGAGACAACTCTTTGACTACAGAACCTGCAGATATCTCTACCTTGGATGGGTCTGGAGCCGCTGTGCAGGCACTGGCTTCAGAGGAAGTTCTTCGCATTATCGATATTTGACACAAACCGATGACTTCTTTCGCGTCTTCAGTTGTTTCTAAAACTGCCGAGTTTCTAAAGCCAAGAGTACGAGCTGCGCCTAAAAAAAATGATGACCCCAACTCAAGCACCTGCTTCTTTGCCACAGTCTCAAATGCTTAAAATGGCAGACCACCTGCTCATGCTGTCAGGGGAAGCCAGCCTTCCCCTGCTAAGAGAAGAAGAGACCTGTCCCCAGTAGCTTTAACTGACCAAGAGTCCGATGACTCTGAGGTTTCTGAATATGAAGATATGCCTTTACCTGCCTATGAGTATTCAGATGCAGAGGAATCCATTCATTCTGCTTCCCCTTCAGAGGATTTTTCTTTTGGTGAAACCCTGCATACTTTGAGAGAACATTTCCACTGGGAATACCAGGATTATCCCCAGTCCAAAAAGAGACTCGGGGAATTTTTAGATTTACCACAGCACAGATCCTTAGCTATCCCTCCTGTTCTGGATGTTGTGGGTGACATCTTTATGGAATCCAGTCTAACTCCTGATACTTTGCTCCAAGGAAACCAGACAGGTACTATAGAATCCCTGACTCTCACAAGTTTCTTTTCAAAAATCCTACTGCTGACCCAGAAGTCATCTCCCAAGGGCCTAAAGGAATAAAAGCAACTATAGCTAAGAATCCCACCCCTTCGGACAAGGATTCCCGAGCTTTAGACAGATGGGTTAAAAAAGTATACACCTCTGCAAGCCTCACCATTAGAGCATTGAATTCCCAGTTCCACATGCTGAAATACCAGCAACATACTATGGAAGTTCTTAAGCAAAAATTATCTTCCTTTCCTGACTGTGCAGAAAATAAAGAATTACAGGAGCTTACGCATTCTGCAAGCCAAGTCAGCAAGCATACCCTGCAGTGTGGTTTTAACGCCCTAGAAGCATCTTGCAGGGCAGCAGTCACAGGTTCTGTACTCTGAAGGCATGCTTGGCTTAAGGAGCAGGCCTTGCCAAATCAAAATTACTCGATGCTTCTTTGAACAAGGACAATCTGTTTGGCACCAAAGCAGAAGAGGTTTTAAAAAGATGGAAGAAAAGGCTTAGTCTAAGCAGACAGTCAGTTTTTTGCAAGTGCAGCCTCCAAGATTCGGTAAGCATTGCCCCTCGAAACACTGGTCCTTTCCAGCCCCCTCAAGCTAGACCCAGGGGAAGCAAACCCCCCATATTACAGTCTCCGGGTATGCAGAGATCTAAGCAATGGAGTACCTCCACTTCTAAAGCAGGGACTGCTAAACCACCCCCTTATGGAAAGAATTCACAAGGACTTCTCAACTCCACTCCTCACCTCTGCCCAGTTGCTCGTGCCCCTGGGAGGAAAACTTGCCCACCATGCAAAAAACTGGACTTCCATTACCAACAACTGCTGGGTCCTCAGCATAGTATCTCACGGGTACAAATTTTATTTCTACACGCTGCCAACCCCAAAAGGGTTCCCAGACCTTCCTCCAAACCAGTGGGCAGAAGCACAAAACCAAGTTCAATCCCATAAGGGCAATTCAGCCTGTTCCTGCAGAACAGATAGGTCAAGGTATTTATTCCAGATCTTTCCTGGTACCCAGAAGAGGGCAACTGGTGCCCAATCTCAGATCTAGCCATTCTAAACACCTTCTTGGTGGTACCAAAATTCAGAATGCTCACCCTACAGAAACTTCTACCTATGCTGTCCAAAGATGCCTGGTTAGCCACCCTTGACCGAAAGGAAGCCTATCTGCACATCCCTATTAGGGACTCATGCAGGAAATATCTGTGTTTCAGGGCAGGATCTGTGCATTATCAGTTCTCTGCACTTCCCTTTTGCTTATCCACTGCTCCCAGAGTCTTCACAAAATGCCTGGCTCCAGCCATTGTCTTTTGCAGACAGAGAAAGATTTAAATATACCCTTACTTGGATGACTGCCTGATTCAGGCAGACAGTCAGGAAAAGCTGCTGCAGCACCTGACATTTGTGAAGGTCCTTCTAACCTCCCTGGGGTACACTTTCAATGAAAAGAAATCAAAACTAGTCCCCACTCAAAAGATTGTATTCCTGGGAGCATGCTTGGACACAGCATCCCAGATGGCATACCTTACTCCAGAAAAACAGGCCTATCTGACAGTCTACTTCGCTCAAATGGACACCAGAACCCAGCTATCCGCAAGGAAAATCCTGCAGGCTCTAGGGTTCATGGCCTCCTGCATTCTACTAATTCCATATGCCGACTGTATATGAGGAAACTTCAATGGTACTTAAAAAGTCTTTGGTGCCAGCATTCTCAGGACTTGGAAACTATAGTACCTATGATACCTTGTCTCAGTACCCATGATACCTTGTCTCAGGACAGAGTTTCTTTGGTGGGCAGCAGCATTCAACCACAACAAGGGACTTCCTTTTTCACAACCCCACACTGCCCAGACCCTAACCACAGATGCATCAGACTATGCCTGGGGGGCACATCTGGACAGCAGATGCATTCATGGTCACTGGAGCCCAAATCAAATTCATCTGCACATCAACCAAAAAGAGCTGCTAGCTGTTCAGCATGCTCTGACAGTTTTCCGATCCCTACTCTCACCAGGGCCCCTTCTAATAAAAACCGACAACACCACAGTGATGTGGTATATCAACAAGCAGGGGGGAACCCACTCTTACCCACTCTGCAGGCTAGCCATGACCCTGTGGAACACAGCCTTGGCTATGCATATTCACCTGCAAGCTCAATTCCTGCCAGGTAAACAAAACTCTCTGGCAGACAACTTAAGCAGAAATCTCCTAGACCCACACGAGTGGCACTTGGACCTCAACACCTTCCATCTTCTAACCCAGACATGGGGAACCCCGATGGTGGACCTATTCGCCTTACCCTGCAATCATCAGCTCAGCAAATTCTGCACCAGGGTACCTCACAGCAAAGCCTGGAAAATGGATGCCCTATCCTTCCAGTGGGTAAACCTCTGTCTATGCATTTCCTCCTCTGCCTCTTCTTACAATAGGTACTACTCAAGGTAAGACAGGAAAGACCAAAGGCAATCTTGATTGCCCCAGACTGGCCACACCAGCAATGGTACCCACTACTGCGCAGTCTCACCGGTGCCACCCTGGCACCTACCCCCAGATCCCAACCCTCCTCACTCAGCTGGAGGGACAGATCGTGCATCCACAACTGCAAACCCTGAACCTTGCAGCCTGGCTTATTCCTTGAATTCTCCTCCAGTGGCCAGCCTAAGCAAGCAGGTGCTGGATGTCATTTGTGAAGCCAGAAGACCCAGTACAAGGAAATCCTATGCTGATAAGTGGAAAAGGCATTCTTCCTGGATTCACTCTAAAGGAGCGGACACAGCACAGCCCTCCTTAACCCCTCATCCTGGATTACCTAGCAGACCTACTCCACAGAGGCCTATCCTTCTCTTCCATTAAGATCCATGCCTTTGCCATCTCTGCTCATTACAGCACTGAGCCACCTCTGTTCTCTCACCCTCTTATCAAACAGTTCCTGAGAGGGGTTAACAACTTAAGGCCACCAAGAAGAGGCCCCACCCCTGCTTGGGACCTTAACTTTGTGCTGGATAAGCTCACGCTACCCCACTTTGAGCCTGCAGTGTCAGCAGAGTTAAAATTCCTCTCTTGAAAAACAGCCTTGCTTCTGGCCATCAGTTCAGCTAGAAGAATGTCAGAGCTACAAGCACTTATGGCTGTAGAACCCTTCATTATTTTTCATTCTGACAGGGTCTCCCTCGGGACTAACCCTACTTTTATGCCTAAAGTGGTATCCAGTGTGGCTCTCAACCAATCTATCCATTTGCCCACCTTTTTCCCTAATTCTCAAAACAAGGGGGAAAGGATCATGCACTCTTTAGACCTGCACAATCAGCTCAGCTTCTACCTTGATAGGACTAAGCCCTTCAGGAAATCTGACCAGTTACTAGTAAGCTTTGCACCAGGGGCAGAGGGCCAGGCCATATCAAAACAAATCATCTCCAAATGGATAGCACACTGTATCCATTTTTGTTACGAACACCATGGGAAACCACCCCCTCAGGTGGTCAGAACGCATTCCACTAGGGCAACTTCAACGTCTACATCATTTCTCAGGGGAGTCCCTACCAGGGACATTCTGGAAGCTGCTACTTGGAGTTCTGTTCACACCTTCACCAAGCATTACCACCTGCCTATTTTTTTCCAAATCCAGGGTGGATTTTGCAACAGCAGTCCTGCAGGGTATACTAGCCAGCTCCAATTCTTCTTGACTGCCTCCACCCACTCTTCAGCTTTGGGAATCAACCCAAGTGTGATGACTGCAACAGTAAAATACGAAGAATGTAGTACAGTTGTGTATACTTACCATAAATATAGATGTTAGAGTGTATTCATTGTTGCAGTCATGCTTTCCCGCCCTCCAACCCCCTTGTCTCTCTCTTTCTCTTACTTACCCCTTACAGGGCTATTGGTATTTACTTTTTACTGGTGGTGTTTTTTTCCACCATAACTTAGCTCCCTATTTGGGGGCTTCTGACATTTGGGGCAAGAAAAACTGATGTAATAGTGTCGGCTGCCTGTTTTTATACCCCTAACGACCTGACGTAAGTCCTGAAGCGACAGCAACCGATGCAGAAATACTAAGTCTCTGGTATTCGGGCCGACTGAGGGCTACCTGCAGGCAGATAACCCAAGTGTGATGACTGCAACAGTGAATACCCTTGAACACCTACATTTATGGTAAGTGTACACAACTGTACTTTCTTCCGCACTACACACTCGCATGCACACTCATAGCCAGTTTTAGAGTGTCCAATCCACCTACTGCTTGTCTTTGGAATGAGGACAGGAATGTCAAAATAATGACTGTTTTACCCATCTGAGTGTTGACTTATGCTCTACTGACAGGTAAAGCCATCCATTGTTTTATTTTGATAGCTCACGTCTTGTGTTTGAGTGGTAAGGGAGGGCAGATTGAGTAGTAGTTAGTTGTCATTGTATCTCTTAAGAGGTGCAGTTGTTGCCTCTGTCACATATTTTCAAAAAAGAGAAACTTCTGAGTTGGGTTTTGTTTAGTAGAAAAGATAAATACACGTGGTTGGGTAAATCAATTTTACTGCTTCTTATTGTTTTAATTCTTTGTGTATTTGTGTCACTTAAATAGTCACAGGGGAAAGTGCATTTGAATGGACAGGAATGGAGTTCCTATACTTGTAGTACTCGGCAAAAATAAAGGTCTCGTTTCTCTGCACTTATTTCTTGACATTTGTTTACCAAGAAAATCTGAATGGGCAGTGGTGTCCACTTTCAGCTGAGGATTGTTGAAAAAATGTTCTGGAAGTTATACTCTGGGGTCTAGCAACCAAATGACTTCGTATATCTGTGATGCATTGTTTGCCTAGAAAAATAGCACTGTCTTTCAGGGACAGGTGATCCAGAATGAGACGGTTAAGGTATCTTTTTTTTTTTCATATCTGTTCATTTCCTACCACTCAACACTGAAAAACTAATCGGCAATTTAGATTCATAACCTTTATTGTGCCTTATTTTACTGTTTTTGTTTGTTTATTGTATTTGTCTTTTATCTTTTGTTTTGTTTTTTTTCCCTGTCCGTTCACTGTTATATCTTTGCATTTCAGATCACCAAAAGTTGGAACGAGAAGCTCGAATATGTCGACTTTTAAAGCACCCAAATATTGGTGAGTTTTTTTTTTTTGTTTCTCAGAAGGTTCATTAGCTAACTTTGCAGAAGGTTTTCTGAAAGTTTTCTTTATTTGTTTCTTCAACTACCTTGAATCTTGGGTGCAGAATAACTAGCATTTCAGTTAATTTTAAGTCCCAGTACGTATTATGCTGGAAGACAACTTCACGTGTTGTCTTTTATTTATTTTGTTTGTTTAATAAATATACATTACTTTAAATATACATTACTTTAAAATAGTTGTATTTATTTATTAAATATTTTAAACATGTTATGTTTAAAAAATAATTACAATTTATTATAGATATTTTATGTAATATTTCCTCTATCTGTTTTATTTTGTTTATTTACTTACTTGCTTACATTTTTTTTGACCAAGTTAATCTAGCTAGGCCAAGGGCCCCTTTTAGGGGAGACCCATTGTGTTCATATTGAATACTGGTTGTTAAAATACAACCTATAATTTCCAATATTTATTTTTGTTGATTTGGTGTTGGGTACTTGAGTAAGATCCATCAGAAAATATTGCTTGTTTTTAGAGTTTCTTTGTTTAAGTTTTAGGCTGAGACATATTTGGGAGTCCCATTGTGTCTTGTTTCTAGTATGTAATTAGCTTGCAGCTGTTTAGGTTAACTGTTGTACCATAGTACAGGCATTAGCATTTCAGTACATCTTTTATGTTTGAGTTTTTTCACAATCATTCATTTGGTAAAATGGTATTTGGTCCGACACAAAAGACTACTGTTTTCTGACATACCTTGGGAATTGCTAAGATGACCTATCAAAATGTAATACAAGGTAATCATAAGTCAGACTAGCATATTCTTAGCATTCCGTGTACAGCAAGTAGTTCGATAGTATATTTATTGCTGGTCCATAATGTTAGATGTTTTACAAGTAAATGTTTTTAAAAAACAGTTATTCAGCCAGCAGCAAGCTTCTTCCAAGTAAACCGAATGCATTCATTTCATAGGAAGGTATTATTTTTCCTGGCTCATGAGTAAAAATTGTATTGAGTTTGACACAGATGGCAGAGACTACATTTTGGAAAATAAGAATCCAACATTGAAAAGTACTGTCATTTGTAGTAATTATTTGGTTGAAAGGATGCCTGAACTGTAAATAGAAATGAAAAAATGAAAGAATACCCCAGGCAACAGAAAATAATTAATTGTTAAAGCAGAAACCAGGTCTTTAGATAACTTGTTTCTATGTCAGAGAACCAAATAGCAAAAAACAGCTAATGTATATAAACTGACCAGAAAAGACTGCACAAAAGCATTCAGAGTATTAAGTTCATTATACTATCCCTTAAGCAGGCAAATCTTTAACCCTTGGCACTTGAACCCCACAGGACCCTTTCACACCACATTAATGTACTCTACAGTAATCACCAAGCCATGAAGGGAAATCTGATCTGTGTGTTCCAACTTTGTTCGATAAGTGGAATAGTTTTCATCTGTGATGTGAATGGCTTGGGTGCTGAAGGACTGGGCATGGATGGAGAACACTGATGAATCTGTGTTTATTTTTTTAGGTGGGGGGGGGGGCATGTGATGTCTGTGACAGTACCATAGTGGACATGTCTACAGTATGGTTTGCACATAGAAACATAATGCGCAACTCATATTGTTGTGAACTTGACAGTGGGGAATATGGTCAGTTAAGTAAAACCTGCTCCACCTTTACCCTGTCCTGCACTATGCTGTGTGACTGCTGCATTCATGGAATGAGTAGTTTACCTGTTGAAGCCTCTGAAGTCTTTTGACCCCTTTCTTCCATGGAGCCGGAGTTATACTGGTTATGACAAAAAAACAAGAAAAACTGAGTAAATGCCTCGATACAAGTGCACAACTGAAAGTCCAAAACACCAAGAAACACTTGCAAGATGGTTAAATGAATTCCAACCACTGCCAAAGTATCAGAATGAACCAATGTTGTCTTTTATTGGCAAATATCCAGGTTTAAGCGCTTTCGGGCATAAATAACTATGGGCTTCTTCAGAAACACCCACAATTCAAACAGCAACACTTAAATACCCTCCCCCATCATAACATTGCCCAATTAATTAATTAACACATCTCATTAAATGACATTGAATTACTGCTTTAAAAACAACTAAAAAGCTGCAATTCTACTTGCATTTATTATACTTTGCTTTCCTATGCAACACAATTTTATAATTAACCCCACTATTGAGACCAAGATTATTGTGAGCATTGAGCAGAATCTGCCATTTAAGTTATTTATACTCAAGCTCTCCTCCTCTCTCCCCATTAAGTTCAATGGAAACATTGTCTACTACTGAAAATAAAAATAAAA
The DNA here is from genome assembly GCF_019279795.1 of Protopterus annectens. Classification (NCBI taxonomy): domain Eukaryota; kingdom Metazoa; phylum Chordata; order Ceratodontiformes; family Protopteridae; genus Protopterus; species Protopterus annectens. Next base: position 865,395,187 of record NC_056748.1, on the reverse strand, counting down.
ATTACAATTACATTCTAATGTGTGCTTAAACAAAGCATTATTAGAATCTTTCTTCTTTATCCCATAGTAGTGCTCATAAATTTTTCTCCTCAGGGGTCTATTGTTTTTTTCCTATGTAGAAGGAATCACACGCTGAGCACTTTGCCATATATACCACATACTCCGAACCACAAGTAAACCTACCTGACACTTATCATTTTATCATGAGTGCTTACTTCTATATAGGGACCCTCAGCTATATAGCTACATACACTACAGTCTAAGCACATCTAGGACATCTGGGTGCACAAACAACCAAACTTAAGTTGCACCTTCAGTTGTGGTAAACAAGTCGACATTGATTCCTCTTTCTCTTTTTTTCCAGGTGGCACCTGTAGAGCTTTGAGCTGCTGCTTTATGCTTGGTTAATTGAGGCAAAATATTTACCTTCTGTGCCCCAGAGCTGACTTACCTGCTGCCTTTTCAGAATTTCAATTCCTGGACCTCCTTGATGGTCTGATAGCATTTATAATTGAATTTCTTCACCTCATTTTAGACAATTTATGCAATATTTTGTCAAGACAAGGTAACAAAGATAGCATTTTTGAAGATTTCTGCATTATTTTTAACTTCTGTCTCTGAGCTTGCTATATTTAATGGAAAAATCACAAGGTCTAACCACTGCAAGCTGTGTGTGTGTGTGTGTGTGTGTGTGTGTGTGTGTATGGGGGGGGTTGCCCACAGAAAAAATTATTTTGCATTTTCTTTGGGGGGGGGGTGAAACTCTACCTGAGCTTGATTGCATATTTAGCAAAACTAGTCAGAAAAAAAAATGTATTGTACCCATTTTAGGACCCTTTCTAAGCAGTAGTTTAATGAGTTCTTTAATGTGTCTCCCAAGTTTCGACTTTCTGGTGATTCAGCCAGATAAAAATAAAGGAAAATTCTTCAGCCTGATAAAAACTGAATAAAAAGCTTTTAATGAAGGTGGATACCCCTTGCAATTGTCAAAGGGGTGGGGGCCTTTGCTCCTATAACCCCTGTACTTTATATATAGTAACTTGACAAACACACGGCAACAGGTGAAAAGGAACATATTGCAGACATCACATCACTGCTGGCACACTAATAGAAACTGTACTGTTAGTGATCCCAAATGGTGAACAACATCGGGTGAATTAAAACAGCATTACTGCTTAAAGCAGACCCAATTCTGAGTTTGTAAGCTAACTAATCTTAAGAAAAATTGTGTGTGTGTGTGTGTGTGTGTGTGTGTGTGTGTGTGTGTGTGTGTGTGTGTGTGTGTGTGTGTGTGTGTGTATATATATTTTAGGTATGTATATTTATAGATGTATATATATATGTATATATATGTATAGTTAGATTATAGCTATATATAGATATGTGCGTTTGTGGTTAATATACATATTATTACACTAATGAATCCTAACATAATCTTCACAGAAGTTATAAAACATAAGTACATGAAATATCACTGAAATTAAAATTTAATAAACAACTAGAATTTAAAGCTGCTCTTCACCGTTCCTGCTATATAAATCTAAGTAAACTAAACCTTGGCAATTATCACAGGCACTTTTAATACAAAATAATAATAAAAAAGAAAAATGCATAATCTTTCTATGTTGGAGTCTGGTTACTATGAAACGCAAAATATCTTTTACTTCAGGATTAGTGAATTCTGTCTGTGACTTTTAGTTTTGCCATTCATGACAAACTCTTTACAAGATATTTCCTGCATCACCCATCAGATCCTCCAACGCAGGTAAAAGAAAAACACACACAAATACACACACACACATACACACATACACACACATACACACATACACACACACACACACACACACACATATACACACACACACATACACACATACACATACACACACACACACACACACACACACACACCCTTGCAGTGTGTGTTTTCTTGAAGTTTTTTCTTCAACCTTTTTCCAACACTTTTGGAAGGTGTGATTTGTGCTGCATGGCTGCGTTTGTTTAGTTAAACATTGTATAAAGGTGTTTATGCTACATTACAGTATATGGTGCTGTCTGGTTCTGTAATAAAAAGTGAGTCATACCTGAAACTGTGACAGCAGTCAGTGTTCCACTTTACTTGTCCAGTATTGCCCTGCATCGTTGAGGAATCCATCCTTTCGTGCTCTGTCTGGTACTGTTAGACCAGAACTTGTTACAGAACCTTTGTTAGCAGGCGCCTCATACTGATGCACTCACTCTAGAATGATGCCTGCCAATCTCTGCAGATATTTATTATTCATTTTGTTTATATCGGAAGCATTACTATGAGCCCTTTTTTGTGCATTATAATTTATTTCCTTACAGTTTTTCTGTTCTGTACTATTCTTGTATGTTTTTGGCTATTCAAAGTCTTGACCTCTTACTTAGCCTTCAGTACCCTACAATAACCTGGGGTGGTCAATATACAAGAAGGATTTCTCTGACTAGAGGCTTGTAACTTTCAACTGGGTGTGGAAAATGAGTGTCTGGAGCTAGTGGGCCATAACCAATACCTGGATCAGCTGTTTCTGTTGCCAGTAGCCTGGCTCTGTGGGATAGAGGGGTAATGCCCTTACTGCGACCTGAGCAACAAAAGTTATAGTAGTTTTTGCACTAGAAGAGTTGGGAGGCAGTAGCATGTGGCAGCTGTTGGTTTGCCCTTTTGAGTGGTGGAGAAATGGTTTGTGCAGCTCGGAAATCAAATAACCAGACTGAAAACGTGAACTTGCTGTTGCAAAGCTGGTAAAGTCATCTTTGGCAGGACATGCATGGTAGCACACATGTGAATGGGGAACTTGTAGCATGCCACTGATATGATGGTAGTGCTCGTATCAGCCACTTCACTAGGGTGGGAGGATGGCATAATGGTTAAGGTGTTTGCCTTGTAAACACAAGTTGCAGGGTTTGATTCTGACATGGGTTAATTGGCTAGGCTTATAAATGGCCCACAAGGGCGATTAGCCTAGTACTAACCTGTATACCTGTACTTGTATACCTTCATGGTGAGGTTAGGTTTTATTAGAAAATACCCAGCTGCTCACAATGTCTTCCTTGTAGACCTTCAAGCAAATCTGTGGCGTGGCATTTAGATGGACCATATGCCTCAGGGGATGGTCCAGATATAATATTGGCTTCCTCCTTTGGGTCTTTGGGCTTCCAGTCTGGAAGATCTGTGGTTTGGCAACATTCTGTGTGAAGCTCTCTGCAAGAAAAGTTGATGGTCCTGTGCACAGCTGGATTCATGTTACCTTCATCCCTCCATGGATGACTTCTCACTCTGATTGGATTTCATCTGGGTCAGTACCACATTGTGCTTGATAAAACATGAGTGGGCTGATATTTATTTCCGTGAGCTAATAGGTGTCAGATGGAGAACAAAAGCATACGCATTGAAAAAAAAAACAAAAAAACATTTACTTACTTACTTAACTGCCTGCCCTTTGCTGGCAGTTTGGCAAGTTGAAGTTCTATGGCTAGCAGTCTATGCATGCTACTAAGCAGGTTTCTGCCTTCTGTCATCTGGCACTGTAGTAACAGGACCTAACCTCACGTTTTGCTTGTATAGGTGAGCTGCCGTCTTCTGTGTGTTCCACTCTTCCCTAGCAGACTCGTGCAACACCTGAAACCTGTTAATTTAACTTGAGTCACTACGATCGCAGTCAGAACTATATCCCTGTGTACCACAGGGCCAGCTTTAGTTCAGTTCTAAATAAGCCTTATTTCTAGAAAAGCAGGATTCCACACATTTGCATATAGTCTAAACTAACATATGCCTGCCTGTTTCCTTGACAGAATATTTACAATTCGGTTTGCAGCTAATCTAAAACCACAAGGAAGTTTTTGCTGCAAGTCAACAAGGGTAAGATTTTTAAGCAAGGGAACATTTTCAGTTAATGGGGTAGGTGGTTTACATTTTCTGAAATGCATTTGAGATGTTCCCAAAACTGGCTGTAGCAGTAGCCGGGTGCAGTCGTTGGGTGGGCTTTATAATTATGCACAGTATTTGGCCTTTACATATGCTGTCATACTATGCATCATAACATAACCCATTGTCACAGTGACCAAGGATAGATCCCCCAGTTTTACTGCATGTGTAATTCATAAAGCATATTTAGGAGTATATCATACATATGGTAATTAAGTGGAATTAAGAGGCGGGTTCTTTCGGCACTGGGGGAGACGAGTGGTGGTGAAGATTAAAAAGAACTTCTTAAAACATGACTAGATGGAGGAGCAGATTTAAATGTGGATACTAATCTGGTTGTTGCTATCACAGATAACTGTTGTCTGTGTTGTACAGCTAATTTGTACTCAACTTCATGGACTGGGGCCTCCACTGTGTTGGTTTTAAATCCACTGTAGAAATTAATTGCATTAAGTGCATGTTTGTATGGTCACTGGCCTGTACAGCTGAAAAGTCTTGTTTGCTTCCATATTTGGATAATTTTACTGCAAACTCTTAAACTTTATTAAAGTTCTGATCTGATCTGAATGGTAAAGCTTACTTATAACTACTGGGTATGTTTTTCTATATAGTAGTATTTAACTTAAAAGAACTAACCTCAAAACGTTTCATGTTATAGCTGCCCAATGCAGGAAGGTGTATATTCTTCTAATCTGAAAAAATGAATTTCCTGTCGGGGCAAGCAAGGTTAACTTTTATGGGAATATACAGTTCTCAATAGAAAAAGGAACAGAACTTTTGAAATAATGTATAGGCTGCTTTCAGCTGAATGCTTGACATATTTAATGACATTTTTGATGGAGACAGTTTAAATCAGTAGAAATCTTTGTCCAAAATGTTTACAATTATGAGTGTCCATTTTTATACTGTGAAGTAAATGGATTGTGTGAAATTTTAATTAGTTCTTACAAACTGTAACTAATCTTAAAATTCCCAGTACTGTAGTTTATTCCCCCAAAATTATGTTGTGAAATCCATGTCCAAAATAAGAACAGCTGACCCTCCCTTCCATGGATTTGCTAAAAGTACGAAGAACTATGTCTCGAGCACTGATTCCAAAATTAGACTTAGAAAATCACACTTAATTTTATCAGTGCAAGCCTTGCAGACAAAATGAGGAAGAGTGTGTCCAAGATTTCATTAGTTGTACACCAACATGTACAACTGCACCACTAACAGTTACATTTCTAAAGAGTGTTCCTTTTTAGCACTACTGACTGGTGGTAGACCGTTTACCTGTATTTGTAAAACAAATTGCAATAGTAGTAGCGGACTGTTTGAGTGATTGCCACTGTGATCAGTTAGCATTCCAGAAACTGAAGCTTAAATGTTGTAAGCCATGGTGAACTTTGCATGTGCCTGGTATTACCCTTGTATGCAGGGCTTATATATACAGTTGGATGACTGACAAGCTGTTGAATGTAGATGATCTGACAGCATGACCTTGTCTCTGCTTCAGGCAAACAGGAGTTTGGAGTTCCTTGCTTTACAGCGTCAACATTTGCGGTGTCCTTCGGAAATGCGTGGCATTTAGTTTTTGCAATAAAATTAGCGGTTAGGGTAAGTTTAGGCATAGAAATGCAATGCTAAACAATGTCTTCCTACTTTCCAGTTCTCTGTGCCATTCTGTCCTAATTGTGCAGTTTCAGCTGGGCACTGGCCTGCATTAAACTTGCTCTGCAAACGTATTACAACACCACTAGTTCCACAAGATATTTTCCTGTCGCTTTGTATGCTGAAGGTATCCAATAAGTTGGTTATTTTTTTGTGATTTTATTTTTCCATCCCATCAGCTTGAACCCCCCCCCCCCTTCAAATTTCCTGTCCTCCTCCACTGAGTCTACTCGAGTTGTCTTTGCCTCCTGCAGGCTACACCCTACTTATGTTCAGGGCTGGTGAGGAAACTGAGAACCCTGGTGCACCATTACATAGCTATGGATGACTGTTTATTATTGTTTCCTTCCCTGCCCCAGTGCACACCAAGTAACACCCTGAGGGTGTGATGTGCAGTGGGTAGTAAGTAGTTAACTACCCTTCATTTCTGCAAGGGGCTGATGTCGGCTCCAGCCCTCATGCAACACATGCCTGCCTTTTCCCTGATCTCCACTAGAAAAATCAAATCATAAAGTGTGCTGTGAGTGTGAACACCTCCCTCCTCACCCTCAGGATGGACTCAGCCATACTTTCTGGCTATGCTGTCAGGGTCCTGAGCCACTATTTGAATTCTAGCTGCATGGGCCTTAGTCATAGTGTTATTCCTCTCTACCTCTGGAAAATGCCAAGTTGGTAGGAATCGAAGGGTAATAATTCAGAGCTGCATTGAATGGCTGTTGCTCCTTTTTCAAACTGTGTGCATTTACCTCATATATGTAATCAGTACCTTGTGTGTGTGTATATATCTCTCTGTTTTATATATATATATATATATATATATATATATATATATATATATATATATATATATATATATGTGTGTATGTATATGTGTGTGTGTGTGTGTGTGTGTGTGTCGAAAAGGTTTTGCAAAGTTAACATCTTTAGCATTCTGGTTAAGTTTCTCTGATACTAATGAAATTAAATTAATTATTTTGTGTCCATTAGTTGGTTGTCTGGGAATAAAAACAAAACTCCTATGTTTTTTAATCTTACACACCTACCCCAGGCCAGCCAGGTCAATCACCAGTTATCACTTCCCTCTCCAGTGATTCACTCTGTTCATTTTGACACTTGCTTTCAAATACAACCACCAGTTACCATTTCCCCTCACCAGTAATTGGCTGTAGCTTTCAAATTCATTTGTTCCTTTGTTGTGGGACATGGTAGTGGTAAGGGCAGTTACCACCACATAGGTTCATAGGTAGGTACTAGGCTACTGGCCCTAGGGCCTATCTAAGCCTAGCCAAATGGTACCCTGGCTTTTGCCACCCAAGAAAATTATTTTCCTGTGCCCCTGTCAAGCAGAACCACAGAAGTGATCCCCGGGGTGAATTTCCTATCTCCCATCCAATCATCAAGATTTTTCTTGAAGAGTGCTAATGGGGAGCTTTGTTTGATATAGATAGGTAGTCTGTTCCAGGGTATGGGAAGTCTCTGGGACAGGAATCTATCCCTCCAGCATGTTCTGTTTATTCTGGTGACAGGGTTTAGGTCCCTAGAGCATGTAGCTTGGAGGGATTGGGATTTCTTTAAGTGGAGCATGTCCAACAGCTCTGGGTTTGACATAGCTATGTATGTTAGGCAGAGATCGCCTCTGAGTAGGAGGTATGCGACAGAGTAAAGCTGGAGTTTTTTGAGACTGTCTGTGTAGGGCATCTGTTTGAGGCCGGTAATCCTCTTTGTGAGGTATTTTTGCGGCCTTTCAAGTTGTAGATGTCCTGTGAGGTACATGCCAAAAGAGGCATTGTACTCTATAATGGGTCTAATGATTGATGAGTAGAGGGGAACAATGACCTCTTTTTTTTCCCGGCTGAGAAACCTTTTATGATGAGGTGTGCCACGTAGAAGGATTTCCAGACTACTGTGGCAATGTGATTTATCAAAGGAGAGACTGTTGTCCACCTGTGTCCCAAGGTCTCTTATCACACTTTCGGTGTTAAGTAGACTATTGCCTATGTGGTAGTTCATGGGTACAGAATTTTTACCAAAAGGGATGACCATGCACTTTTTGGCATTGAGCTTGAGGCCATGGCTTTGACACTAGGCATCTGTCTCAGTGAGGCCCTTTTGTAGGATGTCCACATAGGAGTTTTGATTTATGGCTCCTAGTTTGCGGTCATCTGTGAACTTTGTTAGTCAAAGACCTTCTGCGTTAGCCTGTACATCAGAGCAGTAGATACCAAACAGAAGAGGACCCAGGACTGAATCCTGTGGTACTCCACTTGTCACTGGTCTGAAGTTGGATTTGGAGTCTGCTACTTTCACAGTGTGGGTTCCGTCAATGAGCCAGTTGGCAACCCATCTTGTGACATAAGGATTTATACCTAGTTTAGTGAGTTTATCTACAATTCCAGACTGGGGGATGGTGTTGAAAGCCTTGGCGAGATCTAGATAGGCTGTGTGAACCACCTTACCCTCATCTACGGCTTTGGTGACCGCTTCAAAGAAGTCTGTCAGGTTTAAGAGACATGATCTACCTTTTACAGACCCAAACTGGGTAGGGTCCATAGGTTGAAGTTTATAGGTTGAAGTTTACTAATGTCATTGTTTATAAGTTCTATGATGATATGTTACATAGCCTTGCAGACTAGGCTTGTCAGGCTGATGAGGCGGTAGTTCCCAGGGTCCGTGGTGGTTCCCCCTTTGTGGAGTGGGATAACCGTTGTTGTGCACCATTCAGTGGGCAAAAAGACTGAGGTGAGGTTATGATTGAACATGGTACTTAGGTGGGGTGCCATTTAGTTCTGTAGTTCGTGTAGAACGCAGCCTGAGATGTTAGGTCCCATGGATGCTGTGTTCTTAGCTTTGGAGAGTGTGTTTATTTACCTGTGCAGCCGTGATTACAGGAACTTTGCATTCTTCTGGTATAGAGATGGGCCCTTTAGGGGGTGAGAGAGGGGTAAAGTAAGCACTGAACCTGTCTGCCAGGATGTTGGCAAAATCAATTGGTTCTGTATATTTAGTGTCATTGTGCTGTAACTCAGAGCAGATCTAAGTGTTGCCATTGAGATTCTTGACATAGCTGTAGAATGCTTTGTGGTTGTCTTTAGAATCGGTGGCAATTTTATTTTCGTAACTAGCTTTGGAGGATTTTATGAGGGAATCTCAGCTTCTTACTGAGCCTGACCACAGAGTTCCTCTAATCATGGGATTTTACTCTTTTTTTTTGCAACAGTTTCTTTCTTCTGTTGTAGAGTTTGTTTATGGCAGGGGACCAGCAGACTGGCTTCATTTTTTTGAAGGATAGCATCTTGGTTCTGTTAGGGATTGCACGATCCACACACTTGTGTAAGTGCTTATAAAGTGCATTTTTGTAGGATTCAGCAGTTGTACCTCTATTTTCCATCAGCATGGGTGTCGTGAAGTTTGCCACTTCTGTCATAAGAAGCGTGAATTTGGCTTTGGAGAATTTTTTTACAGTGGTTTCCCTAATGGGGGGGTGGGATGTGGATGTCTAGGGTGATTACCTTGTGGTCTGATTTGACCAACAAGGAACTAACCTCTGGTGTAGAACACTGGTTGGCCATGTTGGTAATGACCAGGTCTAGGATATTGCTGCCCCTGGTGGGGGTGTGGATAATTTGATCCAAGGGGTTGGAATTTATGAATTCCAGAAAATGTTGAGCACAAGAGTTGGTACATGAGTAGTTTCCCCAGTTAATGGTGGGGTAGTTAAAATTGCCCATTATTAGGGTGTTTGGTTGTACGCTAATATTTTCCAGTGTATCAAGAAATAAGGAGTTGGAATCCTGTGGCATGGTGGGGGATCTGTAGCAAGCTGCAGTTTGGATTGTGGTCTTGCCCAGAGTTAGTTGCACTTGGATAATCTTGGATGCATTATGCTGAGCAACTAGCCTGGAGGTGTGGATATCCTTAATTTGGACATGCCTCCACCTTTAGTGTTTCAGTCCAGGTTAGGTGGCCGAAAGGTGTAGTATGAATTATAGCCTGGTAATGCAGGGGTGCTCTCTGGAGCCTTGAACCAGGTCTCAGTCACTGCACAGATGTCGATATTCTCCATTTTAAAGAGTGCCTCAAGTGAGTGCATTTTGAGGTTTAGACTTCTATCATTAAGTAGCATTACCCTCAGATTTTGCTTGCTTGTACCTGTTACAGTTGTGAATTTGTCATTTGAACCTTGCCTAAAAAAGGCACTATAGTAGTGGCAAGAGCCTTAGCCAGTATCCAGAATCCCAAAGGCAACAGGTGCAGGCCATCTCTGACAAAGCATTGCGGATTGTTGATCATGTCATCCCAGGCAGACAGATATTGAATCCCCTTAGAATGAGACCAGCAGCTTAGCCAATAGTTGAAGTCACTCATTTTGTCCTTGTACTGTGGTATAATTTTGGGTGAAGGCAAGATGCTACTTAGGGCTAGAGTCATACCTGCCTGAGCTACAAGATTGGACAGCTCCTCCATGTCTCTTTTCATGTAGTCCAGGGAGGTATGTCTCTGGTCATTCACACCAACATGGACAATGACAGAGTCATATTTGTACTTGTTGTGGAGTGACCTGAGAGCATGCATTATGTGGCGGATTCTGGCACCTGACAGGCAGCTGAAAGTAACTTTCTCCTTGTTTAGCCTGGTGAGTGGAACATCAGTGTGCCTGACTATAGAGTCACCTATGACTAGAGTGTTGGGTACATTGTTATGCCTTATGGGCTGTGGTTGAGTGGCACACTGAATTTGTGGGCTATGTGTCATTTGGGTTGTGTTGGGGGTGGAGGTTGCTTGTGTTTCTACTTTGGAGGTCCCTGTTGCTTGGATAGAGTTTTATTGAGAGCCTCCACGAATGTAGGTGTGTGTTTTGTGTTTCTATGTGCGTGTTTTGGTGGTGTGAGTTAGACAGGGGTCCAGGAAAGTAAATAATGTGGGAAGAAATAGCCAGGGAATTGTTATGGCTAGGCTTGTATAGGCCCTAGGGCTGATAGCCTAGTACCAACCTATGAACCTATGAACCTATGAGGGACTATGTGAAGAGTGTGGTGTGGTGCAAGTGTTTACCTTCTCCTCTTGACTGTCTAGTCCAGTATTGGGTGAAGAGAACTTTGCTTCCAGTTTGGCTATATAAGTGCATCTCTCACAGGTTGTAGTGTTGGATGGTAGGAGGAGAGGGTTGTCTGTGTACATGAGCCAATTGCTGCATTGCCCCATAATGTCCAGATTAATCAGGTAGACAGGAGAAAACACCGGGAGCTGACCCTTAGACATGCCTGGATAGGTGCTTATTTATTAAGTACTAAAAACTGTTTTCCTCTAGACAAGTGAGGAAAGTTGAGTGCTGTAGTAATTTGTAGCTTATTTAGTGCTTACAATGAGTTCTGAACAAGTGCTGAGCTCAAAGAAACGGATTTGAGTGCTGAAACTAGAAAACTGGCTATTTCTAATAAACAAAATTAAGCTAGAAGGCTCCCCTCCAACACAGAAAGGCTTGGGGGCTCAGAAGCTTACAAACAGTCCTGGATACAGAAAATCTGTATCTGGACTAGATGACTTGCAGGAAAGGCAGGAAACAAGATTAGAATTTTTTTTTTTTTGTAAATTGGGAAGGAGGAGCAGAAACTAAGTGGGTTAGCCTTTTCAAATGTTCTCCCTGGATTAGGTAGAATGAAGTAATGACACGCGCAGTGACATGCAGGTATGGAAGGTCCCTGTCTTTAGTCAGCATTGGTGCCCATTTACTGCCTGTAAATTTTTAAAAAGTAAGTACAGTGGAAGGATAAGACACCATTTTGCCTTTGCCTACTGAATCCAGCAGCCTCAGGGGTAGTCTTTGTAGATCTTGATGTCCTAACTGAAATCACTGCTGCTATATTCATAATGAATGGGGTTATCACTGCTGGTGTCTGGCCAGGGAGCCAAAGCTTTACCTTCTTGTCATCATACATCCAACATGTGGTTTCAGCTCATAAGCACAGTGTTATATAAGTGGACATTTGAGTGTAATTCCCCAGACTGTCTCATTGCCAGCCTGAACGCAGGCTGGCCATCCATTGTGCTGATTGCCATTTGATTGTTGGTATTGTTATATCAAGTAAACAAGCAAGTACTTCACTGGGGAACCTTTCTTTGCATTTATAAAGCATTTTTGTTTCCATCCTTTTCTTCCCAGCCCCCACCCCACAACCCTCAAAATATTGCTGTAGATTTATCTTCTGAAGATGAGTCAGCTTCTGATTCAGATCACTCCCTGATCTATTCATCTCATATCCACTCCGCAAACCAAGGCCTTTCTCCTGACTTCCTTGTGGAAGAAGCTTCTTTTGAAGACACAGTATTAATCATGATAAAACGTTGAATGGGAGACTTAGGCAGATTGCAGAGCTTCAGAAAAGATACTATAGACTCTTGGAAATCGGAAGTCTGGCCCCTTCCCCAGTTCCCTGTTCCTGAGGTCTTCTTCAGTGCCTTTCAGTACACCTTTGCACCCCATGACTCATAGCTTCCTGCCCTCAAAAGGCCAGGCAGATGTTATAAATTCCCTGATTAGGTTAAATTTATTTAAAAATCATAAGCCAGACTCCTCTGAAGTCTGTCTCTGTCTTTTGATGAACCTTTTAAGCTCTTAATGCCAATGCCTTCACTGTCCCTTAACCTTATCTCACAGTTGGGTTTCACTATTAGCTACAAAAAGTCCTCCCTTCAACCAGTTCACAACTTAGTTTTTCTGGGTTGCATAAAGATGCAGGCCTACCTGCCTCAGGAAAAATTACACAGCCTTGCAGATTTTTGTCATGGCCTGACCTCCCTTAGGCAGTGCTCAGCAAGAGAAATACTAAGGGCCTTGGGATTCATGGCAGCAACTATTACAGTGCTCCCTCTGTCCAGACTGCATATGAGGAAAATACAGTGGTACCTCTCGTCCTCCAAACACAGTAATCCCACTGTTACCTTGTCTGAGGAGGGAGTTTTCATGGTAGAGCGATCAAGTGATACTTAACCCTGGAATTCACTTCACCTCACCCTTTCAAGTTCAAGAAGTGTGTATAGATGCCTCACATGAGGCATGTAAAGCCTGTTCAGGAGCACCCTGGTTTCAGGACAGGTGGCAACCAAAAATACTAGAGGAACACATCAACATGAAGATAATGAGAGCCCTCATCCAAGCTCTTCAAATCTTTTGCCATGTTTATAGACCAGGTTTCCTAAGAGTGTTCACAGAAAACACCACAGTCATGTGGTACATAAAAAAGGAGGAAACGGGTCTTAACTTTGCAGATGGTCACAGACCATATGGGTGATTGCCACCCAGAAAAACATGTCCTTCAAAGCCAAATTCATTTTGTCACAGGAAAGATTTATTGAGAATTGGGAAATAAGGTAAAATGAATTGAAAGACTGCCAAAAAAAAGAGGAAGTATAGATACATTTTGGATAAGTATCTATGAAGATCCTGTGGAACATAACAAAAATGCTAAGTGAATAAAAGAATTAAGTAAAAGAACAAATAAGTTTAAAGGTACAGGATATGAAATGGGATGAAGTAACAGCCAGAGAGATTGAAACAAAGTTGAGAAAAGTCTCTAACTGGAAAACCCCAGGCCCAGATGCAGAACCTAACTTTTGGTTAAAAGTATTAACATCTTTGCACGAGGATTTAGCCATGAGTAAGATCTATTTATGCACACCCCGAACAGACACCACTCTGGCTAACAACAGGCAAAACAATGCTCTTACTTAAGAGTGAACTTGCAAGATACCCAACAAATTATAGACCAATAACTTGCCTTTTGATGACATATAAACTATACACGGGAATTGACCCAGTCAGAGTTTATAGTCAATTAGAAGAAAACTCAATTATGGCAGTAGAAAAAAGGGGCAATTAAAGAAAGTCATATGGAACAAAGGATCATTTGTTGTTAAATAAAGTTGTAGTGGAGAACTGTAAAAAGGGGAAGAATCTAAGTATGGTATGGATTGACTACAAAAAAAGCATTTGATAGTATCCCATATTCATGGATAAAAGACTGCTTAAAAATGCATAACATACACCCTACACTGATTGACTACATTATAGTAACCATGAAGCAATGGCAAACCACTTTGAATTTTTATCCCTGGGATAATATGTCCTTTATCATGGCTTAATTGCAAAGGGGGATATTCCAGGCTGACTCTCTCACAGTTGCTGATGTTCTTCGTGTTTCACTGTTGCAGTCATTACATTTGGGTAATCTGCTGGCAGATTGCCCTCAGTCCGCCTGATTAACAAAGTCTTGGGTCCTGCGTCAGTTGCTGTCCCTTCTTCGATGACGTCAGGTTGTCAAGGGTATAAAACAGGCATCCGATGCCATTACATCAGTCTTTCTTGCTGTGTGGTGTCCAAAGCAGAAGTAGTTCGCAAGTGCCAGTCGGCCAACTCCTGAAATTTTCATTTTCGAGTTTCAGAACCGAAGTCTTCAACTTAAAGCTAAGTACCCCGCTGGGGAAACTTTTTCTTGCTCCTTACCGTTGTCAGTAAAAGTTAATAATTGCATTACTTGTGGAAAGCAAATACCTCTCAAAGATTTTCATTGACCATGACGTACCTTGCTGTCGGTTTTGTGCTTTATTTAATCAGCACACTATCCATCGTCGGTTAATTTTTGCCTCTACATATTTTGGTTCTCGGTTTAACTATCCAGAAATGTCATTGGTTAGCCATCCAACTACCGGAATTCTGAAAAAATGCAAAGATAAATACAGAGACAGGCCACCGAGGTCCAAAACTGCCGATGACTTTTCTCCTAAGCCAGTTGCCAGTTCGCCGATACTCAGTGAGGCGCTTTTGCAGCCCCTGATACCTGCTACTTATGATTCGCAGGCCTCTACTGAGACCCATTCGGAGTCCGGTATGCCACGAGATGCTTCACCTATGGAACCCGCAGATGTCTCTACCTTGGATGGGTCCAGAGCCGCTGTGCAGGCACCGGCTTCTGAGGGTGTATTCAGGTCTACACACTTGCATATTAAATCAACTCCATCTTCATTACTAAGGCCTAAATCTCGAACTATGTCTAAAAAACCGACGCCCAGGCCACATGTTCAGGCCCCTATTCCTAAAGAAAAGTGATCACAATGGCTGAAGATCTAATTACTCTAATCAGGGGTAGTCACCCGCCCCCCAAGAGGCCTAGGGCTGAGCTTGATTATGAATCTTCTGATCAGGATTCTGTTTCTTCTGACTCTTCTAATGACTTGGATTTGTCCATACCTACCTATGAGGATTCTGATGCAGAGGATTCCATTCCTTCTGCTTCCCCTCCTGAGGATTTTTCTTTTGGGGAAACTTTACATACCTTAAGGGAGCATTTCTACTGGGAAAGTCAGGAATTTTCTGATTCAAAAAAGAGGCTTAGGGATTTCCTCCTTCTACCTCAGCATAGGCCTTTGGCTATACCTCCTGTACTAGACATAGTTGATGATGTGTTTTCGGAGTCCAGTATGGCCCCTGATTCTCTGCCTCCGGCTCCTAGTAAACATGACAGATACTAGAGGGTTCCCAAGTCCCACAAGTTCCATTTCAAATATTCTGTTGCAGTTCCAGAAACCATTTCTCAGGGGCCCAAGGGCATTAAGGCTTCTACTGCTAAAAATCCTACCCCTTCTGATAGAGACTTCAGGGCACTGGATAGGATGGGGTAAGAAGGTTTATACTTCTGCAATCTTGGCAATCAGGGCTTTAAACTGCCAATTCCATATGTTAAACTATCAACAGCATTTTATTGGACTGCTTAAACAGAAAATTATGTTGATTCCTGACTCTGTGGAAAATAAAGATTTACAGGATTTATTGCATTCTGCTGAACAAGTTGGAAAACATACTTTGCAATGTGGTTTTGATTCTTTAGAGGCCTCCTGCATGGCTGCTGTTACTGGGTCTGTGCTTAGAAGGCATGTTTGGCTTAAGGAGCAATCTTTGCCTGATCATGTTAAAGCAAAATTGTTGGATGCTCCTTTAAATCAGGACCGCCTATTTGGCAATAAGGCTGAAGAAGTTCTAAAAAAGATGGATGTTAAAGCTAAATCTATGCAAACTGTTAAAGATGTCTTATAAGTGCAACCTCCAAGATTTAGTAGGCACTGGCCTACTAAGAATTGGTCTTTTCCAGCTCCTCTCAAGCCAAACCCAGACACACCAAAAGCACCAGGTTTCAGTCCCAGGGGACTCTCAGAACTAAGCAATGGGGGGGCTCCACTTCCAAATCTGGAAATAACAAGATACCCCCTGTGGTAAACCGTCTCAATGACTTCCTTTTAAAATTAACAAGCACTTGCCTTTTAGCCGCCCCTTTGGGGGGAAAGATTGCTCTTCATGTAAAGAACTGGGAACTCCTAACCCAAGACAAATGGGTGTTAAATATAGTGTCCCATGGTTACAGATTTCATTTCCACATGTTGCCAACACCAAACGGGTGGCCAGACCTGCCCCCAAATCAGTGGGCAGAGGCTCAAAAACAAGTACTTTCCCTCTTAAACATGAGGGCTATTCAACCGGTACCAGAAGAGGAAAGGGGACAAGGTTTCTATTCCAGGCTTTTTCTGGTACCCAGAAAAGACAAATCATGGCGTCAAATTCTGGACCGGTCTACTCTAAACACCTTTCTGGACATTCCAAAATTCAAGATGCTGACTCTTCACCATTTACTTCCTATGCTAGGCAAAGATGCCTGGTTGGCAACTCTAGATTTAAAAGAAGCATACCTGCACATCCCAATCAGGGAATCTTGCAGAAGATACCTACGCTTCAAAGAAGGCTACTTGCATTATCAGTTATCTGCACTGCCCTTTGGCTTGTCTAGTGCACCCAGGGTATTCACAAAGTGCCTGGCTCCAGTTATTGCATTTTGCAGACAAAGAAATATTCAAATATATCCATACATGGACGATTGTCTAATTCAGGCAGAAAACCAGGGCATACTTGTAACTCATCTGGTGTTTGTAAAAAGGGTTTTAACTTGTCTGGGGTATACCATAAACTAAAAGAAATCACAACTGGTACCCTCTCAACAAATGGCTTTCCTCATGCCAGAGAAGCAAATTCATTTGGTAACTTACTTCAAACAAGTGGCCACAAAAACCCTGCTATCTGCAAGACAAATACTGCAAGCCTTGGGGTTCATGGCCTCCTGCATTCTTCTAATTCCATATGCAAGACTGCATATGAGGAAACTATAGTGGTACTTAAAAAGTCTATGGAGTCAACATTGTCTCAGCCTGGAAACAATGATTCCTATCATACCTTACCTACGCCTGGAATTCCTATGGTGGGCAGAGGCCTGCACCAAAACAAGAGACTGCCATTCACACTACCCCCTGCCACCCAAACCCTAACTACAGATGCATCAGACTATGCATGTGGGGCTCACCTGGCAGGGAAGTGCATTCAGGGCAAATGGAACCCAAATCAAATGCACCTACATATCAATCAAAAAGAAATGTTAGCTGTACAGAATGCTCTGACAGCCTTCAAGGACTACATTCTTCCAGGACAACTAATGGTAAAGACTGACAACACCACGGTTATGTGGTACATAAACAAGCAGGGGGTACACATTCTTACCCCCCCCCCCCCTCTGCAGACTAGCCATTGCATTGTGGAACACAGTCTTGAGCTACAAAGTGCACTTACAAGCTCAATTCCTGCCAGGAAAATTGAATACACTGGCAGACGGACTAAGCAGAAGTCTCATTGACCCACAAGAGTGGAAACTGGAACCACGGATTTTCAACATGTTGACAAGCAAATGAGGGAGTCCAGACATAGTTCTGGGGGGAAGCAAATAGATCTAATAGTTGGACAAGTTTTTCAAAAAGACTCCCCACACCGAAGCCTGGAAAGTGGATGCTCTGTCCTTCAGCTGGAAAAACCCATCAGTCTATGCCTTTCCCCCTCTGCTTCTGCTCTCCAAAGTTCTGCTAAAAGTCAAACAGGACAAACCAAGAATGATTTTGATTGCTCCAGACTGGCCACGCCAACACTGGTACCCACTCCTGCGCAGTGTGTCGCAAATATCTCCATGGCACCTACCTCAGACCCCCTTCCTTGCTGTCTCAGCAGGAGAACCAAATTCTGCACCCTCAGCTTCCAACATTGAACCTTGCAGCCTGGCTAATCATTTAAATTTACCCTTATCATCCCTCAGCAAACCTGTGATGGATGTCATCTTGGAGGCGAGAAGACCTAGTACTAGAAAATCTTATGCTGACAAATGGAAAAGATTCTGTGCCTGGAACCAATCTTTAGGGATGAGCACAGCAAAGCCCAATTTACCTCAGATTTTGCAATACTTAACTGAGATGCTTCACAAGGGTCTGTCTTTTTCCTCTGTTAAAATCCATGCTTCAGCAATTTCAGCTCACTAAAACACAGAACCCACCCCTCTTCTCTCATCCCCTGCTCAAGCAGTATCTCAGAGGGGCAAAGAACTTGAGGCCACCCAGGAGAGCTCCTACCCCTACCTGGGACCTTAACTTTGTTTTGGAGAAGCTCAGCTCATTCTACCTCCTTTCGAGCCAGCTGCTACTGCAGACTTAAAATTTCTTTCTTGGAAAGCAACCTTCCTTTTAGCAATCACTTCAGCTAGAAGGATATCTGAATTACAGGCCCTTATGGCAGTGGAGCCTTTCATCATCTGTCATGTGGGCAGGGTATCTCTGAGGACCAATCCATCTTTCATGCCCGAGGTGGTTTACAGTGTGGCTCTTAATGAGTCCATTCATTTGCCAGCCTTCTTTCCCAATCCACAGAACAAAGGGGAACAGATTCTGCATTCCTCGGATGTGCACAGACAACTTGGATTCTACTTGGACAGGACTAAATCTCGAAGAAAATCTGAACAATTGCTGGTAGCATTTGCTGCAGGGGCAGAGGGGAGGGCTATTTCAAAACAAACCATTTGTAAATGGATAAGCCATTGCATTAATTTCTGCTATAAGCACCTTGGAAAACCTATCTCCCAGGGGATCAGATCTCACTCCACCAGGGCTGCATCTACTTCTGTAGCCTTTCTCAGGGGTGTTCTACCAGGGATATTCTAGAAGCTACTACCTGGTGTTCTGTACATACTTTCCCCAAGCATTATCATTTACCAATTTTCTCTAAATCCAGAGGTGGCTTTGCCACTGCTGTCTTGCAGGGCCTTATAGCTGGCCCGAATGCTGTATAAACTCCTCCCTCCCAAACATAGCTTTGGGAATCTACCCAAATATAATGACTGCAGCAGTGAAACACGAAGAACATAGCACAGTTGCGTACACTTAACATAAATGTAGATGTTCGAGTGTATTCACTGTTGCAGTCCCGGTTACCCTCCCTCCAGCCCCCTACATTTCTCTGGCTATACCTCTGCTTTCCTTTACTATGCTTAAAGGCCTTTTTGGTGTATTTGCTTTTGGTTGGAGATATATTTTTGTGTTTTTAATTTTATTTGCTCCCCATTAGGGGGACACCTGACATCTGGGGCAAGAAAAACTGATGTAATGGCATTGGATGCATGTTTTATACCCCTGATGACCTGACATCATGGAAGAAGGGACAGCAACTGACGCAGGACCCAAGACTCTATTAATCAGGCCGACTGAGGGCAACCCGCCAGCAGATTACCCAAATATAATGACTGTAACAGTGAATACACTCAAACATCTACATTTATGGTAAGTGTACACAACTTGTACTTTACTTAACAGCTTAGGCCATGGCTACAATTTGGCTCATAGAAAACAACAAAATCAAATTACTTCTCTTCTTCTCCTTGTCGATGATTTAAAGCTGTATAGCTCATCAGATGAGGAATTGAAAGCACAGCTGCAGGTTGTCAAAACTTTTTCAGATGATATTAGAATGTCATTTGGTTTTGATAAATGTGCAAAAGCAACCCTTAAAGCAGAAAAGCTGCAACACCAAGAAAACACCAGTTTGGGAAAGGAATGTGATAGAACTTGAGCAAGCGGGAGTCTATAAATACTTGGGAATTGATGAAGGATCAGCAATAAAACATGAACAAATGCGAATAAAACCCATTAAGGAATACTTTAGAAGACATAAATTAATCCAGTTAATCCTGAGCACATCATTGACATGTAAGAACAAGATCCAAGCTATAAATCAATTTGCTCTTCCTGTCGTAACGTACAGTTTTGGAGTGATTGGCTGGCTCCAAAAAATGTTGGATAGATTAAATATTAAAACAAGAAGGATGCTTCATGCTCAAAAATGGTTTACAAAAATCAGTGTATACCAAGATTATATATTCCCCATTCTGGAGGAGGGATGGGCCTCCTTGAAATTAATTACATGGGACTCCACACATATCTACTGATCTCACAAGATCCAAATGTAGTGAAAATTTTGAAACATGAGGAGAATAAATCTAAGATGACTTTCCTGCTTAATTTAGCAGAAGTATATCGAAGTTCAGCAGGAATGGAAATCAAAGCTGAAGTATTTAAAAACCAGGCAGCAACTGAATCTGCCAAAAAACAAAACAAAGAATATAAGGTGAAGGACCAGATGAGAAGGCAAGAAATATGGAAAAAATATATAGTTGCAAGTATAAAAAAACTTCTGGAAGAGCCAAATGTTGATCAAGAATGAACGCAGGAATGGTTAAGGAGAGGTGAATTCAAACCAAGAAATGAAAGGTTAATATTGGCAGCCCAAGATGGCGGGCTACATACACGCTGGTTTACAAAGTCCATTGAACATGTGGGAGAAACAGGCAAATGTAGATTTTGTAAAACCGAATTGGAGACGGTCACACACTTTGTTGCTCATTGCAACACACTAATGGCAGAAGGACTGTATACTGAAAGGCATAATAATGTGGTGAGACTGGACTGGGGATTGTGCAAACATTATGTTATCAAAGTGGGTGAAAAACACTGGAAACATGAGCCACAAAGCATCATAGAAAATTATGAAGATTATATCACATGGGATCACCCATTACCAACAATTCAAAAGATAGATGCTAGAAAACCGGATGTCGTGGTCCAAGAAAAGAAGACAAAAGTAGCATTGATCATTGAACTCGCCACACCCAGTGACTATAGTGTCTTGCTTACAGAGAAACACAGTCATAAAATATGAGGGTCTGCAGGCAAAAACGTGAGTAATGTGGAAGAAAGATACCCAAACAGTTTCAGTAGTAGTAGGAGCAACGAGTCTTATAAAAATGAATTTACAATCATGTTTAGGTATGTTACCAATCCTTGTAACCCTATACAAATTGCAGAAGGAGTCATTACTGTGCACATAGCGGGTGCTTAACTGACATCAAAGAATGAAACAATACTAATTTCATTAACTTTAATTGTACTTTGACTTAGGAATGTGGTCCATTCCCGTCATGGTATTAGAAACCCAAAAGACTTGGAGAAATTAGAGAGACAGGCACATAAAGCAGGACCTTGTAGGATCCTCAAGAATGGATCCACAACAGACAGATCTTCCTGGATATCCTCCACCATTGAAGGACACCAACCTCACATAGACCCATTTGCATCAGAGGCCAAAAAACTGTTCTTTTGCACCAGGGACCGTTGCCCCTCAGTGTGGAGGACAGATGCTTTCAGTGAACAGGGAGATTCCTGTACGCCTTTCCTCCTCTACCTCTCATCCCAAGGGTTCTCTTAAAGGTCCAAAAAGAAAAGCCAAAACTATTTGTTAGTGATCCCTTTTGGCCAAGGCGACATTGTTTTCCTCTTCGTTATTTACCTAGCCAGGGGCGGCTACTACAAACAGCCACTACAAGCAGATTTCATCATTCAGTAGAAGATGTCACTACTACACCCCAGCCTGTCATCCCTGAACCTAACACTGTGGATGATAGTGTTCTAATTCCTTAAAGCACCACTTTTCAGAGGACATAACTAAGGTTCTCCAAGAAGCCAGGAGACCTACCACTCGTGGAAGAGATTTTCCTTTTGGTATCACAGGAATGGACAGGATGCAACAAAAATCACAGGTACCTACTATAATAAAATTATCTACATGAGCTCATGCATACAGGTTTGGCATAATGTTCCATTAAAGCCCACCTGTCAGCCATCTCTACCTCTCAATCCTCCTTTTATGCTCCAACCTGAGGTCAAGTTACTCCCTAAAGGGATGCTGCATTTTAGAAAACCAAGGAAGCCCATACTTCCTCCATGGGATCTCAAATTTGTGGTAGAAAAACGTATCCTTCGAGACAGCAGTCTCAACAAACCTGTTATTCTGCACATGGAAAGCTGTTCTACTTTTGGGTCCTAATTTACTTAGGAAATTCTGAGAGCTTCAGGATCTCATGACCATCCTACCCATTGATATTTTCCACAAGGACAGAGTGACCTTGCTAATCTTTCATTCATGCCTAAAATACTGAATGAGCTGTCACATAACCAGGCTATAAACCTCTCTACCTTCTATCCCAACCCACGGAACAGCAACACTCTGTAGATGTTCACAGACAGTAAATATGACCAACTGTTTTTGTCCTTTATGCAATGAAAATTGAGCCAACCAGTGTCTAAACAAACTATTACAAATTGGATCACAAAGGCCATCTCCTCTTGTCATTCTCTATATGGTAGCCGTCACTCCCTCAAGCTCATTCTACTAGGGCAGTAGCATCATCTTAGGCCAAAACTGCACTAGAAGCTGCCATTTGGTACTCTGTACACACCTTCACTAAACACTGCAGGATTGATGCCTTCTCAAGGTCTATGGCTGCCTTCTCCAGGTCTGTCCTGTTGTGCCGCTTGCACAGTTTGGCAGCTCACTAAGCAGCCACCCTAACATTCCCTTCAGCTTTGGGAATTGCCATTCATTATGAGTAATGCAGCAGTGATTTCTGTCAGTAGATAATACAGTTGCAGTATTCCTTCCCCTTTACATTCCTTTTTCATAATCTCACTGACTCACACTATTTCTCCTCCCTCTGAACCTATACTGTGTACAGCATCTTCGAACAAAAGCAGCCTCCTTACCATTCATGCCTCGTCAGTCTACCTGACCAGTCTCTCACTCTGGGATCTTGAGGCCACTGGCTTGGAGATTGTCTGAGAAATTATGCTTGTACCTCTGCCTATATACCCCTGCACTTACAAGTGGAGGTCACATGTGGAATGTATGATCCTGGGATGGTAAAGCTTTGGTACTCCAGATGGACGGCAACAGCAATAACCCCATTCGTTATGAATACTGCAACAGTGATCAGTAGGACATCTACTGTTCTGGTAAGTTCTTATACAATTGTGCTTTTCTTAGCCCTTTTCAGGGTACTGTTAGGATATGTAGTAATATGGGTTAGTCCACACACACTCACCACCTGCCTCCTTCCCTTTGCTAGCTCTACTGTGATGTCTCATCCATTTTTTGTGTCTGGGTCACATACTCAAAAGATGGTCCTTTGAGACAATTTTTGCCTCACTTTTCTTTGTTTTCTCAATAAGATTCAGAGGCAAGACTATCCTGTAGATTGTATTGATATATAAGGCTGATTCTGCAGAAGTTCACATCTGCATATTTCAGCCAGCACAAATGGGAGCTCCATTCACAGCCCTGGTGGTAGTGGAGAACCACCAAGTAAAAAAGTGACTTTTCATTAAGCAGAATGAAAGGGCAGCAGGACGGATCCTGTTTCACAGTTATTGTGCCTTCTTTGTAGAATCCATATGCTGAGAAATTGGATCTGTCCTCTTGCCCTTCTATTCTTCTTACTGAAGTTAAGGCCTAGAGGACAGATGCAATTTTTTTTAGCTGGGGATGCCTTCTTTGTAGAATCTATATGCTCTTTCTATGGCTGTTTGTATTTCTGCCATTTACTCTGGTTTCTTTATAAATTGCAGTAATGTACATGAGTTGGCATAATTCCAAACTGCTTATGGGCATGTGTGTTTTGTGTTTGTGTGCGTCTCCCCTGTGGACGGGCTGGTGTCTGGTTCAGGATTAGTTTCTCTGCTTCCCAACGCACTAGTTCTAGATGACTCTATAGTCAGGCACACTGATGTCCCACTCACCAGCCTAAACAAGGAGAAGGTTATTGTCAGTTGCCTGTCTGGTGCCAGGATCTGCCACATAACCCATGCACTCCGGTTACTCCACAACATGTACAAATATGACTGTCATTTTCCATGTTGGTGTGAATGACCTGAGATGTACCTCCCTGGACTACATGAAAAGAGACATGGAAGAGCTCTCTGATCCTGTAGCCCAGGCAGGTATGACCCTAGCCCAGAGTAGCATCCTGCCATCGCCCAGAATGATACTGCAGTACAAGGACAAATGATTGAATTCAACAATCTGCTAAGCTTCTGGTGTCATTCTAAGGGGATCCAGTATCTGTCTGCCTGGGATGACGTGGTCGACAGACCATGATGCTTTGCCAGAGATGGCCTGCACCTGTCGCCCCTGGGATTCTGGGTACTGGTTAAGGCTCTTGCTGCTCCTATAGTGCCTTTTTTAGGCAAGGTTCAAATGACAAATTCACCACTGTAACAGGAACAGGCAAGCAAAAACTGAGGGTAATGCTACTCAATGCTAAAAGACTAAATCTCAAAATGCACTCACTCGAGGCACTCCTTAAAATGGAGAACATCGATATCTGTGCAGTGACTGAGACCTGGTTCAAGGCTCTAGAGAGCACCCCTGCATTACCAGGCTATAACTCATACCACACTTTTCGGCCATCTAACCTGGACCAGAACACCAAGGGTGGAGGTGTGTCCATATTCATTAAGGATATCCACACCTCCAGGCTAGTTGCGCAACATAATGCATCTGAGGTTATCCAAGTGCAACTAACTCTGAGCAAAACTGCAGTCCAAATTGTAGCTTGCTACAGATCCCCCACCATGCCCCAGGATTCCCACTCCTCTTTTCTTGATATACTCGAAGATATTAGTTCAATATTAGTTCAACCAAACACCCCAATAATGGGCAATTTCAACTACCCCATCATTAACTGGGAAAACTACTCGTGTACCAACTCCTTCACTCAACGCTTTCTGGAATTCATAAATTCCAATGCCCTGGATCAACTTATCCACACCCCCACCAGGGGCAACAATATCCTAGACCTAGTCATTACCAACATAAGTGACCGGTGTTCCACACCTGAAATCAACTCCTTGTTGGTCAGATCCGACAATAAGTTAATCACCGTAGATATCCGCATCCAGCCACCCCCCCCCCCCCACACCGTTAAGGAAACCACGGTAAAAAAATTTCTCCAAAGCCAACTTCATGCTTCTTAAGACAGAAGTGGCAAACTTCATGACACTCAAGCAGATGGACAATACAGTTACGACTGCTGAGTCCTACACAAATGCACTCTATAAGCACTTACACAAGTGCATGGATCATGCTATCCCAAACAGAACCAAGACGCTATCCTCCAAAAAACGGAAGCCACTTTGGTGGTCCCCTGCTATAAACAAACTCTACAACAGAAGGAAAACACTGTTGCAAAAGAGAGTAAAATCCCATGATTGGAGGAGCTGCCTGGTCAGCCTCAGTAAGAAGCTGAGATCCCTTATAAGATCCTCCAAAGCTAGCTACAAAAACAAAATCCCCACTGATTCTAACAGCAACCATAAAGCATTCTATAGCTATATCAAGAATCCTAATGGCAACACCCAGATTTGCTCTGAGTTTTACAGCACAACGGCATGAAAATTACATAACCAACTGATAATTGCCAACATCCTGGCAGATAGGTTCAGTGCTAACCTTACCCCCCTCTCACCCCCTAAATGGCCCATATCTATACAGGAAAAATGCAGAGTCCCTGTAATCACATCTATGCAGGTAAAAGCTGCACTCTCTAAAACCAAAAACACAGCATCCATGGGACTGGACAACATCCCAGGCTGCGTTTTACATGAACTTCAGAACAAATGGCTCCCCACCTAAGCACCATGTTCAGTCATAGTCTCACATCAGGCTTTGTGCCCACTCAGTGGCGCACAGAAACAGTTATCCCAGTCCACAAAGGGGGAGCCACCACTGATCTTGGAAACTATTGCCCTAGTAGCCTGACGAGCCTGGTCTGCAAGGCCATGGAATATATCATCATGGAACTCATAAACAGAGACATTGGTAACCTCCAAACTATGGACCCCACCCACTTCGGGTTTGTGAAAGGCAGATCATGCCTCCTGAATCTGATTGACTTCTTTGAGGCAGTCACCAAAGCCTTAGACAAGGGTAAGGTAGTTCACACAGTCTATCTTGACCTCGCCAAGGCTTTTGACACAATCCCCCATTCTAGAATTATAGCTAAACTCACTAAACTAAGTATATATCCCTACATCACAAGATGGATTGCCAACTGGCTCACTGACAGAACCCACACTGTAAAAGTTGCAGACTCCAAATCTGACTTCAAACCAGTGACAAGTGGAGTACCACAGGGTTCAGTCCTGGGACCTCTCCTGTTTGGTATCTACTTCTCTGAAGTACAGGCTAATGAAGTTTTCAGATGACTGCAAACTAGGAGCCATAGTAGAGTCCCCAAATGATGTGGACATACTACAGTAGGGCCTCACTGAGACAGGTGCCTGGTGTCAGAGGTATTACCTCAAGCTCAATGCCAAAAAGTGCATTGTCATTGCCTTTGGTAAAAACTCTGTACCCATGAACTACCACATAAACGGCAGTCTACTTAACGTTGAATGTGTGATAAGAGACCTTGGGACCCAGGTGGACAGTAGTCTCTCCTTTGATAATCATAGCGGCACAGTAGTCAGGAAATCCTATGTGGCACACCTCATCACAAAAGAGGTCTCATCCAGGAAAAAAGAGGTCATTGTTCCCCTCTACTTGGCACTCATTAGACCCATTATATAGAGTACAGCACCCCTTTTGGAATGTACCTCACAAGACATCTGCAGCAGCTGGAAAGGCCACAGAAGTACCTCACAAAGAGGATTACTGGCCTCAAACAGATACCCTACACTGTCCGTCTCAAAAAACTCCAGCTTTACCCTGTATCATATCGCCTACTCCAAGGAAATCTCTGCCTAACATATAAAGCTATGTTAAACCCAGAGCTGTTGGACATGCTACACCTTAGGAAATCCCAATCCCTCCGAGCTATATGCTCTAGGGACCTAAACCTTGTCACCACACTAAACGTCCTGTTTTATGCTGGAGAGATAGATTCCTGTCCCAAAGACTTCCTATACTCTAGTACCTACCTATGAACCTTTGTAAACAGTGAGTGTCAGGATAGGCTGTGTTCTTGAACTGGATTAAGCTGCTAATCAGAGAGTAAATGATATAGAAAGCCATTAAAACAAGTACAGAAGTTGACATATGGTTAAAAAGTGGAACAGAATACAGCAGCAGGATGAGAAGGCTGGTAAAACAAGCTTCTAATTACAAGAGACACCACAATGAGAACTACAGAAAGTAAAGCCCTAATGGTAAAGATTTCAAAAAAAGCATAAGAGAAAAATATTATCTTTAAAGGTATCATTTCAGAGTCATAGGTATTTCCTAAATAAAAGATTTGTGTCCCACTGGGGCTTGTAAGAAATTTGAAACCTGCATAAAATCAAAATGTGCAGTGATCTACATCTTTACCTAGTGGCCTAAACTAAAAAAATAGGCACAGTTGCCGAGAGCAGAACATTTAGCAGCTGGCTATATGCACTAGTGAGACATTAAAGAACCCAGTCATTGGAAGCACACCGTGTCGGCAGTGCACCGGTACACCTAATTAGTAAAGGACACCGGATAACAGTGGTTATACACAGCATCCTAAAACTGTGAAGCCCAAATTGTGTAGCATACAACTGTGAATTTTCTTTTCTCTCAGGCCACAACTAAGGCACTAGTTTCTTAACATGACGGCGCCTCTGTTTTGGTAGTGTGTCTAACGATCAGTTTTCTTGTCTTTTGGAGAAAGTCCATTTATTGATTATTTCGGTGTACAAGTATTATTCCAGATCAACTGATGTAAGATAAATTACTGATCAGTTAGTATGGTTAAAAGGCGTAACTTGTTAATTGTTTGTTTTTGATGTAAAGAATCCATTAATGAGGGTTATTTAATTTGTAGGACTAGCTATATTCCAGGACTGTAATATTGAACAGTTCAGTTTGTCAGAGCCTGTGCTGTCATCAGCTTATTAGGAAAGTTTATTTTCACTGAATAGTGCTAGTTACACTGCCTTGCCTAGAGTAGTACGTTTTGTTTGTGGAAGACGTTTTAGCATTTAAAACCTGTTGAGCATGTATCACTGTCCTATTACAATGGAATTACATTGTGAATGTTTGCCAGCTTAGCATATGCAATAATAAACAAAACAATGAGAAATGTGGAACGTGTACAAAACCATACAAAGAACAGGTGATATTCCAGAACTGATGACTGTTTACATTCTAATGCAGCTTCTTAGCAAGCGACTCTTCTGTTGCAAGATTCTGAAAACTTGATGTACCAGAAGTGTCATTGGTACTCGAATGTTGAGTAGTGTGGCATTTTTACCTGTGTTACATTTTATAGATGATTAGTCCAGTATAGTATAGCTCTTGATTTGTCCCATAACAACACCTGAAACCGAGAAAACTTGACGTGGTCCTAGTCCTGTCATTAAAACATGTGACCCTGCAGTGTTTTTGCTTTTATTTTAGGATTCATCTTCTGTGTTCTTTTTCAGTTTAGTGGTACTGGTAAAGAATATTGATCACTTGTATACATTGCTTTTACTTGTAGCTGTTGTAGGCAGCACGGCTGTTCAAAGAAGTTTGT
Source organism: Protopterus annectens (assembly GCF_019279795.1). Taxonomy (NCBI): domain Eukaryota; kingdom Metazoa; phylum Chordata; order Ceratodontiformes; family Protopteridae; genus Protopterus; species Protopterus annectens. The sequence goes on along the minus strand of NC_056748.1, from coordinate 865,366,813 downwards.
AGTCTCTTAGAATCAGAGTGTCAGCCAGTTCATTGTAAGATGTAAGGGATAAATCCAGCATGGTTTATTCCCAGAGAAGTTGGTTACAGTTATCCATTGGACGTTTGTTAGTGACAGTAGGTACATGACTCTGATGTAAAAATGGTAGGTGCCTGCAAACACCAGTTTAATCATTTAGGTTAATTAGAGTTGGATTTTTTCCCTCAAAAAAGCTCATGCCCTTCATCTTCTGCATTACTCCTTTATGTGCTTTATTTCTCTGCTTTGACATTTTTCGACAGTTATCAGAAGAGAATGGATGCTTTCTCTTTGAATTTGAATACAACTGATTTGTGCAAGCATTTCTTCTTTAACTTTGAGTCTCCTGCTATCATATTCCTTGCCCCCCTTCCTGTATCACATGATACTGTCGTCATCTGTGACCATGTATTACAACACAGAGCAGCCCCTGCTTTATCCAAAAACTTTCACAATTAGAAAGTTATAACTTGCCTCTGCATGGTGATATTTTGTTTTGTAGTCTTTTTACTGATGGTGCTAATTGCTGGAATTGATTATGATGAAATGGAAAGAGACTGCCTTCATTCTTTTGGGAGCAACTTGTAATCCCTTCTTGTCCTATAAAAGACAAATTAAAATTCTTCATTTCCTTGCCATAACAGTGCTCACTGGAGAAATGGGACACAGGTGTGGTACAACGTCAAGATTGCTTTGCTTTTAAGGACCTTTATTGTTGCCTAGTTCTTGTGTAAATAAGGCTACTCTGTGTACTAGTATAACTGATAAAATGTCCAGAGTTATGCTGCAGATTAATTTGACATTTTAACACTGTTGCACATTATGGGCCATATTTTTAATGCGTCTCAAAGGAAGTACATAAAAAGGTTTGAACTTCAACAGTCTGTTGTAACATTACAACTTTTTAGACATGTAACAAACTAGAACATTCATAACTAAATACAACTGGAAAAAGTGAAGTGTAAAGTACGAAAATAAATGTAATAAAAGGGAAAGAAATAGGAATAAATGAAAGATGTTCTTAGTGTTTCACTGTTGCAGTCCTCTCATATGGGTTATTCGGCTCCTGGTAGCCCTCAGTCCGGCCAAATACTAGAGTCCTTGGTATATGACGTTCTTCTGATGCCGGTTGTAAAACTGATGTCAGAACATCAGGTATAAAGGGAGGCAGCCGACGCCATTTCCTCAGCCTTGCTTGCTGCAGAGTTCAAAGCAGATGCAATTCGCACTAGTGCCGGTCGGCCGTTTACCTTCGTTTTGCTTTCTGACTACCAAGTTGAAGATGCCTTCAGATAAGTACCCTGTTGGGGATCCTCTTTTCTTGCTTTAACGAGTGTCAGATAAAGTTAATAACTGCCTTGCCTGTGGAAAACAGATTCCTCACCGTGATTTCCATTCCTGTTGTATAACTTGTTTGGGCCTTGAGCACAACATCCCTAACTTCCCTAACTGCAGTCTCTGTGCTTCCTTTAACCCGCGTACCATACGCCGTAGAACTAAGATTTTGTATAAGCATTTCAGAGTCTGGCCCAGGTTCATCAGTATGGCATCTTCTGGTCTCCCAACTTCAGATATACCTAGGAAACGCAAAGACAAGGACCGGGACAGGCCTAGGGTTAAATCTGCTGATGACGCACAGGTGAAATTGGTCGTCAGCACAGCGGTAGTCAGTGAGGCGCTTTCGCAGCCCCTGCAGTCCACAGATTTTCAGCTGCAAGCCTCTGCCGAGACCTTTACGGAGTCCTCCATGCTGCAGGCTGCTATTTCATCTTCAGACCCTCCGCCTGTCGCCGCCTCAGATGGGTCCAGAGCCACTTTGCAGGCACCGGCTTCTGACGCCTCTTCTTTTCGACATGAGACCAGAACCAGACCAACTACCTTAGTTCAGACTTCTGCAGTTGCTAGGCCTCCCGAGTCCTTCCGGATTGCTAGTAAACCTTCCAGCTGCAAACCTACTCACAAGCAGGCGTCGGCCTCCCCTCCTGTGCCTCCATCCCAGTTGGTAAAGATGGCTGGTGATCTTCTTTCCCTGATTAGGGGCTGTCATCCCCCCCCCCCTTCAAAGAGGACTAGGGAATTATCTCCTGATGTTTTGTCTGTCTCAGATTCTGAGATTTCCAGTATGTCTGCTGGTGAAGAAGGAAATTCTCAACTTTTTTCTGGCTTTGAGGATTCTGATGCTGAGGACTCTATCGCTTCTGCCTCCTCTCCAGAAGATTTTTCCTTTGGGGATACTTTGAGTACTCTTAGGGAGCACTTTAAATGGGAATGTCAGGATTTTCCTCAGTCTAAGAAAAGAATCAGGGAATTTTTGGATTTGCCACGGCATAAGCCTTTGGCTATACCTCCAGTTTTGGAAGTTGTGGATGATATTTTCATGGAAAATTCTTTAACTCCTAATTCTGTCCCTCCTGCCCCCAGAAAACCGGATAGGTATTACAGGGTTCCTGAATCTCATCAATTCCTTTTTAAAAACCCTACTGTTGATACAGAAATTATTTCTCAAGGCCCCAAGGGTGTTAAGACTACTATTGCAAAAAATCCTGTGCCTTCTGTTAAGGAGTCTAGGGCCTTAGACAGATGGGGTAAAACAAGTCTATACCTCTGTAACTCTTGCCATTAGATCCGTGAATTGTCGTTTTTACATGTTTTAAGTATCAGCAGCATACTTTGGAGTCTATTAAGGCTAAACTTGGAGATTCTCCTTCCAGGACGGAGAACAAAGATTTACAAGACTTATTGAATTCTGCCTCTTTAGTTAATAAGCATTCACTCCATTGTGGCTTTGACACTTTGGAGGCTTCCTGCAGAGCAGCAGCCATTGGTTCTGTAATTAGAAGGCATGCTTGGCTCAGGGAGCAGCCTCTTTCTGAACCTAGTAAATCTAAATTGCTGGATGTTCCTTTGCACAAGAACAATCCTTTTGGTAATAAGGCTGAGGAGGTACTGCAGAAGTTGGAGGATAAGGCAAAATCTATGCAAGCTGTAAAAGATTTCCTTCAGGTTCAGCCTCCTCGGTTTAGTAGGCATTATCCTTCTAAAAATTGGTCTTTCCCTGATCCTGGCAAGCAGGGTCGCTGTAGGCCTAGGGGTTTCAGATCTTACAGAGGAGCAGGCTTGTGCCCCTCAAAGGGCTAAACAATGGCATTCTTCTTCTTCTGCCAAATCGGGGAGTCTAAGCCAGCTTCCCAAAGCAAACATTCTCAATGACTCCGGCCTTCTTGTGCCTACCTCTGCGGGCCCTGGGTTTCCTTTGGGGGGGAAGGTTAGCCAGGTTCGCAGAGGTATGGTCTACCATCACAGATGACAAATGTGTGCTCAATATAGTAAACCAAGGTTACAAGTTTCACTTTCACACCTTCCCTGTTTTGCAAGGGTACCCAGACATACCCAGAACTCTAATGCAGAGGTAGAAACTCAAATTTCTTCCCTATATGGGGGCTATAGAGCCAGTTCCTGCAAATCAGGCAGGCCTAGGTTTTTATTCAAGACTTTTCCTGGTACCCAAGAAAGGGGGCACCTGGCGCCCTATTTTTGATTTGTCTATTTTAAACACTTTTCTGGTGATTCCCAAATTCAAGATGCTCACCCTTCAACAATTACTGTCAATGCTGGGTAAGGATTCATGGCTGGTAACTTTGGATCTCAAGGAGGCTTATCTGCACATCCCAATAAAGGAAAGTTGCAGGCAGTTCCTTCTCTTTGGGGCTGGGGAGCAACACTTTCAGTTCTCTGCATTGCCCGTTGGCTTATCTACTGCTCCCAGAGTTTTTACAAAGTGCCTGGCAACAGCCATTGCTTTCTGCAGGCAGTGAAACATTCAAATTTATATTTACCTGGGCGACTGTCTCATTCATGCGAACTCCATGCGAACTCCACAGAGCAACTAGAAAAGGATTTGGATTTTGTGAAGAACATTCTCTCCTGTTTGGGTTACACACTCAACGAAAAGAAGTCAATTAGTTCCTATAAGGGAGATTGTTTTCCTGGGAGTGAGTCTGAATACAGCCACCCAGATGGTATTCCTCCCTCAACAGAAGCAAGAAGACTTTTCAGCTTATTTCATGAACTTGGCAAGCATGACCCAGATCTCTGCTAGGCAATTCCTGCAAGCACTGGGGTTCATGGCTTCATGTATATTGATGATCCCATATGCAAGGCTGCATATGAGAAAACTTCAGTGGTACCTCAAGAACCTTTGGTGTCAACACACACAGGACTTAGACTTGATTCTTCCCCTGATTCCCTGTCTACAAATGGAGTTCGTCTGGTGGGCGACAGCCTGTTCTCAGAACAAGGGTCTGCCTTTCCGCCCACCACCTGCCAGCCAGACTCTCACCATAGATGCCTCAGATGTTGCATGGGGGGCTCATCTGGAAGGCAGGGGTATACAGGGGACTTTGGAGCACCCAGCAGATTAATCTACACATAAACTTAAAATAATTGATGACAGTGCAGCAGGCCTTGCTGGCTTTCAAGGACCGACTCTATCCTGGGACTCTGCTGATCAGGACAGACAATACCACAGTCATGTGGTACATCAACAAGCAAGGGGGGGCTCACTCTTACCCCTTGTGCAGACAAAGCATGAGACTATGGTCCACAGCAGCATCCATGTGCTTGCATCTAATAGCCCAGTATCTTCCAGGGAGGCTAAACTCCTTGGCGGATCATTTCAGCAGAAATGTTCTGGAGCCTCACGAGTGGCAACTGAACAAGGACATTTTCCATCGCATCACTCATCATTGGGGCACTCCGCAAGTGGATCTTTTTTCCTTTCACACCAATCATCTCCTTCCAACCTTCTGCACCAGGGAGTTTCACAACAAAGCATGGAGGGTGGATGCGTTGTCCTTCCCATGGACACATCTCTCAGTTTATGCATTCCCTCCTCTGCCTCTTCTTCCTTGAGTGCTACTGAAGATAAGGGACTAAAAACCAAAGGCTATTCTGATAGCTCCAGATTGGCCCAGGCAGCATTGGTATCCCCTCCTTTGCAGCCTTTCCCAGGCTCAGCCTTGGCATCCTCCCCTGGTACCAGCGCTGTTGGTTCAGGGAGGGGAAAAGTTCCTTCATCCTCATCTTCAAACTCTGCATTTAACTGCCTGGCTAATTCTTTAAATCTTTCCTAACAGGTGGTTGAAGCTCTTCATGAGGCCAGGAGGCCTAGCACAAGAAAATCCTAATAAATGGAAGAGATTTTGCTCTTGGATGCAGGCTAAAGGAGAAGACTCTTCTCATCCTTCTCTTTCACTCATTCTTGACTACCTAACAGGACTGCTTAATAGTGGACTTTCGTTTTCTTCAATCAAAATTCACGCTTCAGCAATTTCGGCTCATTGTTCTTTTGATCAACCCATTTTTTCTCACCCCTTGATGAAACAGTTCCTGAGGGGAGCTAGTAATCTTAGACCTCCCAGAAGAGCTCCTACTCCTGCTTGGGATCTTAATTTTGTCCTGGAAAAGCTTACTCTGCCTCCCTTTGAACCAGCTGCCTCTGCAGATTTGAAGTTTCTATCCTGGAAGACTGCCTTCCTTTTAGCTATTACTTCAGCTAGAAAGGTATCTGAGCTACAAGCCTTAATGGCAGTAGAACCATTCATTATTTTTCACTCTGATCGGGTTTCTCTGAGAACTAATCCCTCCTTTATGCCTAAGGTAGTTTCCAGTTTAACCCTTAACTAGTCTATTCACCCACCTACATTTTTCAGCAATCCCCAAAATAAAGGGGAAAGGATTCTCCATTCTCTTGATGTGCATAGACCTCTGAGATTTTACTTAGGCTAAATCCTTTCAAAAATCTGAACAGTTGTTGGTTAGTTTTACTCCTGGGGCTCAGGGTAAAACTATTTCAAAACCATTTCCAAATGGCTTGCTCATTGTATTCACTTTTGTTACCTGCAGCATGGGAAGGTTCCCCCTCAGGGTATTAGGACCCATTCTACTAGAGCAACCTCTACCTCTGCAGCCTTTCTGAGAGGTGTGCCTACTAAGGATATTCTAGAAGCTGCTACTTGGTCTTCTGTCCATACTTTCACAAAGCATTACAATCTACCTTTGTTTTCTAAATCCAGGGCTGGTTTTGCCTCTGCAGTTTTGCAGGGCCTCCTTACCAACCCTTAATCTGTGATTCCCCCCCTTTGTCTTTTTCCTGGGCTTTGGGAATCAACCCATATGTGAGGACTGCAACAGTGAAACACGAAGAACATACTACAGTTGTGTACACTTACCATAAATGTAGATGTTTGAGTGTATTCACTGTTGCAGTCCTGGTTTCCCACCCTCCATTACCCCTTTTTTCCTAAGGCACAGACTGTATATTTCTATTTTTTTGTATGATGTGTCTCTAGGGTGCTATCTTCCTGGGTTACCCTTCTTTTGGGGGCTCCTGACAGTTAAGGCAAGAAAAACCCGAGGAAATGGCATCGGCTGCCTCCCTTTTGTACCTGACGTTCTGACATCAGTTTTACAATCGGCGGCAGCCGACATCATATAACAAGGACTGTGGTATGCGGGCCAACTGAGGGCTATTGGGAGCCAGATAACCCATATGTGAGGACTGCAACAGTGAATACACTCGAACATCTACATTTATGGTAAGTGTACACAACTGGTTTTTTTTGTACTATTTCCACAATTTATCCAGTAAAAGGGAGGATAGTGGTGGGACTGTCTAATTTAATAGTATGCATCTCTTTGTTGCTATAGAATACGACAAGGTTTTTTTTTTCATTTACCGGCATCCTTTTAATCATTTGACATATAAAATGGTGCACAAATAACACAAGAAATGCTTCTTCATGTTAAGAAGATTAAAGTTTTCTTTCATTATTCCTTTATTTGCAAACAATCTCACCAACTGTGATATAAATCTGTAGGTTCAATAGTAAAATGCCAACAACGTGCATCAGAAGTGTAATTTGTCTGAATCTTCTGGGTATACAATGAATAACATAGGTTTTCTTAAGCTGCATAAATGCGGCGTGTATAGGTATGAATTTCAAGCACATTCCTGGAGAGACTCTACAAGTTTCTGGAATAGCTTAAAACTTTAAACATGAAAGATCTTTTTAGCAAATTGAAAATTTTAGGTGCTTTGAGCTTGATTATATGCGGAAGAGATTGCATTTTGTGTATTTGATTAATGTTTGTAATTGCTTTAAGTGGTGTATTTGCTATACAAGTGTGTGTGTGTGTGTCCGTGCATGTGTATAAAGAAAGGAGTTTGAAGTAGTAAATGTTAATAAGTGGTCAAGGAAAGCCAACTAGTTTGAAGATGTCAAAGGATGTAATTGTGCTCACGCGCGTGCATGTGTGTGTGTATATATGTGCCCACATATACATACATTCATTTATATGGGCACAGGTTTCTCCCAGTGTCTGTAACCCACAAGCTTTTTTTATACTACATCTTTTCTTTAGTTTCATACTTCTGTTGCTCGAGGCAGTTTTCACAGCATCCTCGGAAGTCCTTCAATGTACTCTCATTCAGCAAATATACCTGCAGCATGGCACAAAGCATTGCACTATTACACAGTCTACCTGCCACCTCCTCCTTCCACCCCCCCAAGGAAGCAGCTTCCCAGAATTCCCATCCTCCACACCATTTCTAATTGCAAATAAATACATGCAACATATGTGCACATTGAAATGCTTCACTCCCAAACAGTGATTCTGTGCTAGCATTATAGACTTCAGCAGTAGCTTCCAAGTACCAGTAATACCCTGTTTTCATCTGTGGCTGCCACTCTCATCAAACTCTCCCCCTTATTGTTGTCCCGTCCTCTTATGTCTTCATTTCTCCTGCATTGCTGTCTGTGACCTTCTGTTCACCATGCAGTATGTTGCTATCACTTTCCTTGTCTTCCCCACCTGTGTCATATAATATTGTTGTCATCTATAACCATGTACTCCAGCATAGTGTGTCCCCTGCCTTTATCCCAGTGCTTTCACACCCACATTGTACTCATCCCTGTGGCACCATCTCAAGTCTCCTCAGCTGCATCACCTTTGCACTGCTTTTATCTGTGTGTCTCTGTGCCCCAGGAAACACAATCACCTTCCCATTTCCCCAGCCACCTCTCTAATTCTTGCACATTCACTCCTGCAGCACACTTTGCTGCTCCGACCGCACCAGCACTGTCACATATACTTTATCCCACGTTTTGCACATTAAAACATTTTGGCACATTAACATCTCCAAACATTAAATATTGTGTCAACTACTTGGCAGTGGCTATCACAGATGCAAGTTGCATTTCGTTTTTATTACAGGTGTATGAAGCTAAGCTTTTGAGAAAACTCTTTCAGCACACTGGCAAACTGAGAAATTGTCATGGTTCCACCACATGCCCACTTGATTGCTAACTTTAGGGAATAGAAGATGTCACACTGTAGCTGTAATTTTAATTTGACCTATCTGGCAAGTTATTTCTTCTGTTATAGGTCAGTACATGTGTTTTTGCTTATAACTTGAGGTTTACATGGCAGATACATTTTATCATTCTTCCTTTCTTCCTTCTTTGTGGGTGAAGTGTTTTGCCCCTCATGTCATTTAAACTTTTCTTGATCCATGCTGTTATGTTTATAGACCCCCCCACCACCTTTTTTTTTTATTAAATAGGAGCTCACTGATATGCTATCTCTGGGAAAGCACTGAACATCATCTTTTGAGGTTTGGGACAGTCTAAATCTGTTAGGCATCTGTAGTTTCAGTATGGAGAACCTCTTAGCAGGCCATCTGAAAAGCATGAGAACAGACCGTTGATTACTTCCACAAGTGACGCTGTCTAGACTTAGACCTTCCTGTTTCTCCACCCAGCATAGAACTTACCTCTCTTTCAGCTTGTGTGATGCTAGACCTAGTGTCACATGATATTTCACAGTGTTCTTTCATGGAAGTCACTTTTGTGAACATTGTTTTTTTTTTTGTGTCTTCAGAGCCTTAGTCATAATTTGCTTGTAAGGTACTAGAGGTTACCTTTTTCCTAGCTTCTACCCATGGTCTTCTCTGGTTCCTTTTACTGTGGCAAATGAAACACAGTACATTAATTGGGTATTCTTTTGCCCACTGGTTTGTACCACAGTTGAGATGACCCTTGCATCTTAATGCTTTCTTCCACAAGATTTGTAGGCTGACTCAAAAACTGATTTGGTGGTCCAAAAGAAGGAAATTGTATGGAATATGCCGAAATTCCAATTGGTGTTAAAAATGCCTAACAGGTCTTGGTAACAAGGGAACTACCTATAAAAGTCAAGAGCTGGTTGGTTGGTAATTGATGTGAAAATGTGTTAAAAATGGAAAACATGTCAAGAGTCTGCTTTACATAGGTTACATTTCTTTCTAGAGACTAAAATGCTTGTAGAAGCACTTCCAATGCAGGATGGCATAGTCTCAGGTGTTAGCAATCCGATATAAGTCATCAAAACAATGAAAAAGTTTTGTTTTTTTGTACTTTCAGAAAGGTGGTGATTACTGACTTACTCTGGGACCAATGTAAGGTTGAAAGGAACTGGTACTGACAGAGTCATATTTTGAATGTGAAGAAAACTTCTTGACCACTTTTTAATCTTTATGCAAAGGTTAAGCACCTTGAAAATTTAAAGTGAACATCTAGTCTCCTCTGGGAAGAGGCAGTTGAAGAATAAAATTTAAGGATGACCATGTAAAAGTCTCCTTTGAAGTGAACATTTTGAGACCTGTTATAACCAGAATCGGCTTTATACCTAGATCTTTTTCAAAATTAAAAGATTATGTAGTGATATATAAATCCTTATTGCTCTGGTGTGAGTTCTTAGATGTCTCTTTTCACAAGAAGCATTTACACTCCTCCTTTTCTATTGTTTTTTTTTCCTAGGAAAAAGTTTGAAAAGGATAGATTTGTGGTAGTGGGAGGGGAAAAGACCTTTCATATAACCTTGGATCATTGTCTCACATATCAATGTTGTTAGACTGAATCAAGCCACTGTACTGAGATAGTGTTCCGCCCAACTACCTTAACCCAAGTTGGTTCCCTACAGTTTTTCCTGACAAATATTTAAAAAAAATTGCTAACAAATATTGACATCATTGATGATTTTGAACAGTATTCTTAAGCTCTTTTATCATTTATAATATAATTATAATTTATAAGTATTTATTTGTAGTCCTAGAGGAATTGATGTTGCAAGGTTCTCTCAGGGAAGCGACAGTGTTAACACCTCTGCAGTAGTGTGGGGGGAGGGGACTATAAAAGAAAACCCTGATCAAAGGCCTGCAATTTAGTTACTTTTCTGGCTGTAGCTGGATAACTTCTAAGTATAGTGTAAAACAAGGTCTGAGCCAAACATAAATGAGGGTGATTAGAGAGAGAAATGAAGCAGTCCTAGAAGGGAAAGAAGATAACAGTGACTCCCACAAATCCCATTATATGTCAATGGCATAGGAATTCACAGTTGCTTCCTTATGTTTGGCGTGAGCCATACAACGCATTATGGGAATGAGAAAGATCTGAGGGAGAACAAGATCATGTTGATAACTCAAGCCCCATTGGTAGGCATGTTGTGGAAAATGGGCTAAAATTACAAATAAAGCACTTAGAGTGATTCTGAGGTGTTACAATAGGCCAGTAAACAAAGCTAGAGTGAAAAAAAAACAGATTTTTTTAGTTCTAAGATGGAGCTTTCCTTTAAAGTGTTGGTGTTCAATCACACAACCACCGGTGCATAACACTGAGTCAATACTATTAGCAAAAGTTGCAACAAAGAATAAAGTTTAGACAATAGAAACAGAATGCTTTCCCCATAAAATAAAATAAAAAATAAAGGCAATAGTATGTAAGTATATGGCTTGTATTTAGGGCACATCTTTCCAGTGCTTTTAACTTAAGCAAACATACTATTGAAACATGTTCATGTGTTTATAGGTGTTAGGCTCTCTTCTCATTTTGATTTCATGTAAATGTTCATATATTCTGTCCCTCCATCTCCTCTCCATTTTTCCTATGTAGAAACCGGGGCAGAACATACATATAGTGCACAATATATCACCTTTGTTGTACAACAATTGAATCGTTTTTTTATAGCGACTACCTGGTTGTTGAATGAAATTTCATGCTACCTACACCATACGTTCTAATTTTGCATTTTGGAACAAATGCCTTCTAATAGTAGTGAAAGTCCATGGACCTTATTACTTGTAAAACTTGAATTATATTGGCAGTTGCGTTTGAATGTCAATAATTGGCCTGGACTCAATGAGCATGTTTCAGTAGTATGTTTGCTTAAGTTAAAAGCACTGGAAAGGTGAGCCCTAAATATAAGGCATATATTTACATACTTTTGCCTTTATTTTTTTATTTTATGGGGGAATGCATTCAGTTTCCATTTTCTAGATTTTTATTCTTTGTTGTAATTTTTGTAACTAGTATTGACTCAGTGCTATGCACGGTGAATTTCTTTGCAGTGGCTCTTTTAAAATGATTCAGTTCCTGGCAGCTTGGTGGTCATGTGATTGAACACAAACACTTTAAAATGAATGTGTACTTCCAGCATTGTTATCTGATGAAGTTCATGTAGTTTTTGAACCAAAGTGCTTTTCTTTAATTTTTTTAAACACAATTTTATTTTAAAAGGCTTCTGGATTAAAGTTCTTGTGGATTTTATCTACAGCAGTTTGTTTCCTTGGGCCTTCCATTTGTGTTTCACCTGTATTTCTTCAGTGTGGTTTTTTTTTTTTTTTTGCCTGGTATGTTTTAACGTACATATTTTTGAAAGAACGATAAACTGCAGTATTGATACTTGTTAGATTTCAGTAAAGGTGCATTAAAAACTACATGTATTTTACAGTGGTGTAAGGGTTTAGCATTTCTGCCTTGGCATGCTGAGTTACCCAGCTCAGCTTCTGGTTGAGATGCCTTTACCTGCATGTGCTTCAGCCTTTGCTGGAGTTCATAATTCCCTACTGTACCTCAGAGATGGTGCCACTAGTTGACGTGCTGGCCCTTTAAATTTCTTGTCATTGTGTAGATGGTGCACTTCTGCATTCGTGTGTGTGTGTGTGTGTGTGTGTGTGTGTGTGTGTGTGTGTAAGTACGCATGCATGTGTCTATTTATTTTGTGAGGGGAGAACATCCCATCCAGTACGAGTTCTATTCTTTACACCTGATTGCTGGGAATACTCCAACTCTACTAGAACTCCCAGTAGGATAAAGCAGGTTCTTGTAAAGTGAATGTCTAGCTGTATGTTGACAGTCACACAGGAAGTTAGTCATGGTCCCTCTACAGGCATATTAATCGGTACTTGATTCTAATTTCTTTTTATTGTATGTGATGAGTACGTGAGGTGTAAGGATGGCAGCCTGAAAGAAATTTATATAATAAAAATTTTCAGAACTTCAGACTTTCTTATATTTTATGGCGTAAACAGTGCACCAGTACAAACTACATCACAGGGAACTCTCTTTTGTTTAGCTATGTTTGTTTACCCAGTTCTGATGGTACATGCTATATGCAGAAGCATTGGCTAACAGAGAAGTACTTGGTGTAAACAAGTGATAAAGTAGCTGTGAGACAGAAGCAATTCTCTGCTAATATTTAGACAGAGGAGCATACTGTATCAACTGCCAGCAGCACCTCTCCACTAACAATTTTAGTACTAGTGTGTAGGCATTTGAAATATCAAGTTTTGTCATTGCGTTCTGTGTTTAATGTTGTGAGTTCACGCTGCAGGCACTTTCATTTTTTTTTTCATGTTTTATAAGCAAGGATATATGTGTCAAGCCTGAATATGTCTGATTTATCAAAGAATACATGCCTTGACTTGAAGTGAGGAAGCTTAAGACATGTCAGTTTAGAAGATAAAAGATATATAACAATTCAGGATGATTGAAAAAAATGGACAGCAAAGTTGCAGAAAAATCAGGTGTAGGTATTGGTTGATTGACCTGGTAACGGCAGGAACATGGGTATTAAGGAGAGGCTAGTATCTAGTGGTGATATCATTTTACAATATCCAAACCTGCATTCTGTGAGAACAGACAGACTGAAAAACAAAATTGCTTCAGTAGGGACAGTACGTTGCCGCCTCGCAGCAAGAGGTTCTCTGGTTCGATTCTCGGCTGCGGTGCCTTCTGTGCGAAGTCTGCATGCCCTCCCTGTGGTCGCGTGGGTTTCCTCCAGGTGCTCCGGTTTCCTCCCACATCCCAAAGACATGCAGTAGGTGGATTGGACACTCTAAATTGGCCCTAGGTGTGTGTGTGCCTTCTGTGGAAGGTTGGGCTGGCAACTCGACACTGTAAAACTCCACTGCCAATCATGAGCGGACAGATGATCCACTGTGGCGACCCCTAACCAGGAAAAGCTGAAAGAAGAAGGGCAATACCTGTAATGGCCACTTTGGGGTGTAACAAATTAAAAAGTGATTCTGGTGCATTAGTTTTTTTTCTTCTTCTTTTGGCTTTTCTTCTTCTTTCGTCTTTTCCTGGTTAGGGATTGCCACAGTGGATCACCTGTCCGCTCATGATTGGCAGTGGAGTTTTACGGTGTCGAGTTGCCAGCCCGGTGCCCAACCTTCCACAGAAGGCGCACACACACGCCTAGGGCCAATCCAGAGCATCCAATCCACCCACAGCACGCCCCCGGGACGCGGGAGGACACCAGAGCACCCGGAGGAAACCCACGCGACCACAGGGAGGACATGCAGACTCCTGTGATATCCAATGTAGTACCTGATTTTATTGATTCTTTCATGCTGGATTTGGAATGAAATGTGTGCAACAGTTAACATATGAGATGCAATAGCTATACAATAATGGGGACCATATGATCCACTCTCAGAATGCTGAGTTGTAAAGTGTTAATTTTAAAACTTATTGTTATGGAATCTCTTGCCTGCGGTAGAGTGAGTATTCATTTTCCACACACACTGTTGTCTAAAAATTTTAATACTTTTCCATTCTGCCACAGTTTTGTTAGGATCAACTGTTTCTGCTGGTATGATTGAATCTTTGCTAATCCAAGTCTTGGCTGCTTTCTCATTGCCAATTTGTAGCATATACTAAACGTGCCCATTCAACTAAAAAATACTACTGTTGAATACCAGTCCAGTTCCTTATTTGTGTTTCATAAAATTAATACAGTTTGTTCCTTTCACTTTCTCTGTTACAGCTGAAGATCTCGGGTTTTCTCTGTACTCAGTCTTCTGACTACCATTTTTTGAAGCAGCTCTTCCTGAAAAGTCTCATACCCAGCCAACCTTTTCTTCATTTCCACCTCTGATTTTAGCAGCTTTATCAGTTCATCTGAATACCTAGTTAAAGCGTTTTTTTCTATTTTTCCATCCTTTTTGCTATTTGACTTGAAATAATCCTTCAGTGTTTCATTTATTTTAATTACTTCTGAGTGTGTTTGATTTATTTATTTTTTTTCCTCTAAATTACTGGAAGCCATCTCTTGTACCAATCTGAAGTTTGAACTGCTTTATGCTGAACAGCGTCAGGATTCTTCCCAGTCAGTATTTTCTCTTCACCTTTTTAGTTGATTTTCTTTTAGGTTCTCTAAATTTCTTCTTTGCTGGCATCAAGATATTGTACTTACTAGCCACTAACTGAATTTTACTCAAGCTGGAAAAATTACTAGCTGTTATTTCTGTTTCTTTTTTCACATTGACAAGATAATTCTTTGTTTTCAGTAATTACTGCTTGATAGTAGTGCGTATAATATCAAAGTAATGATGTTACAGCTTTTTTCAGTTTCAGGGTGGAATTCTCCTTTAAGAAATTAAGATATTCAAAGTATATTCATTACAGTAATCTCATAAATAAAACCCCTTCTATTGTGCTGAAGGATTGAAGACCTACTTCTACCCTGTGCAATCATACCAAAATGTTTGAAAAACTTTTATACAAGCAGCTACTTAAGCACATTAGCAGCTTTGGTTTGTTATGTGATGCACAGCATGGCTTTCACAATGCAGCACCTTTAGTGCTCTGGCAATGGCCACTGATGACATTTACTGCAACCTGAATGAGGGACTTATTACTGCTGGTCTGTTTGTTAACGTGACAGGGGCTTCTGTAATGCTCAACCATATGCTTCTTTTCAGCAAACTCAGAAGACTCAACTTTGGAGATATGTTTGTGGGTTTCACATCTATCTAAAAGACAGAACCTTCCAAGACCATAGTAATGACTCTTCCTCTATTGCTTGATAAACATAATGCAGGAGGACTACAAGGGTTTGTGCTAGATTCTGTTCTCTCTGTTTGTTAATGATCCCCCCTAGAATTCCCAAATTTTAAAACTTATAATGTTTGCAGTTGATATGCTGCTCCAGTACTAACAACTCTGACCTGCGAATCAAGTTACAGGACAGTTTCACTCAGTTATGAACCTTGTTCACTACTAACCAACTCTAAGAAAACCAATGCCATGGTGTTTGTCTCAGCCAAGAACTTACCCACTATTCCTTCTGTTTCATTAACAGATCTTAAAGGTAACGTAATACTTAATTTCACTGAGCAGAGGTACCTAGGCCTAATTCTTGATTCTACCCCTTTCATTTACCACGCACACACAGATGCGCACACATTTTGTAACTAAAAGTCCTTGCTTAATTAAAACTGTTAAAGGATAAGGTACCTCATTTCACCTGCTGCTCACAAGGCCATTAATATAAATGTTTTAATACCCAAACTTAAATATGGCCTTCCTTTTTTCATAATGCATTCAGCCCACAATACTCCTAGAATACAGACTGCTGCAGACCGTTGAGTGTTTCTTTGTATTATAATCATTGCATGCCAGTCAGAGTAGGCTCTCACTGCCCATGCCCCTCCAAAAAATAAAGCAAATATTGAAAAATGACTGAATGAAAATAAAATTCCTAGATTTGTTTGAATGATGGTTCATGTATGGAATTTGTGGTACTTGTTTCTATCATAGTGTTGCCTCTTCTGGTCTTTAAGACTGTGTACTTTTGTTTCTTTGGCTTCTAGTACAGAGTATGCCTTATAGTAACTGTCAGTCTCACTGATCTGTTTGTGTTCTTTTAAAGATTGTATCCAGAAATGTACACAGTACTCTAAATGAGGTTTTATCCGCTGTTTTCACCAAGTAGTAATGGGTTTATTTCCAACTAGTGATTTTTTTTGTATCTTGCAGTGTTTTCTTATTTTGAGATTGCATTATTAGACTGCCACCAGGCACTTTTCCACCTTTTTTGTTGCTACTACATTTTCCCCACTGTATTCTCCTTTCTTGTGTCATTGCTTTCCAGATGCAGTATTCTGGACTGAATTTATGTGCTAAAATTTTAGACTACTCCTTTGGTCTTGTAAAGTCACTTTTCATTCTACCAGCTCATTTGCCATACTGACTGTAGCCGTAATTATGATGCAGGTTACCAGATTCAAGCAGTGAAGCCTGCCACAGACAGGAAACACCCAGTGCTACGTGACATCTCTCCTGTCTTGGGTAGGATGAGAGTGGGATGTTCTTCAGCAGGGACATCATCTAGTGGTGGACAGAAGATTGGCTATTGTTGCACAAGTGTCTGCCGAGATTTCATAAGAGTGAAACATTGCAGTGAAGCAAAGAGCTGTTGCAAGGGAATTTGGCACTATTAGTAGCAAATTAACTTTATGCCCCACCCCTATCACTTGTAAACATATTGTAAACAGGCTATAAAATGTTATGTTTTTTTTTTTTAAATTGTAGTTTCCACCTTTATTAACAGAACACTTTTAAACAGTTTACAAACGGTTGATAAATGATTGTTGTCATGTCACTGCTTACAGACAATTTTAAAACTGCTCATCAAGAAAGTAGAACACTTTGACAGTTTACAGTTTAACGCTAAGCTCTCAGTTAATGCCAGGTTTTAGTTGTCGAACTAATTTTTAAAAAGGTTCAGTGCCCCCTGTGTGTTCCGGCCCAAGGTAGGTGTGCAATCTGTCTCCTTCCTGTGACACTGCAGAAGCACTTCAGTTAAAGAACTAGCAGTAGGACTGACATTTGCATGCAGTGCAGACCTGACAAGGAGAAAAAGGGATTTTCCATTTTTTTTCTCCTGCTTAACATGCACGTTGTCAGTTACACCTACTAGTGTTGAACTGTCACCTCTTAACTATGTCTGTAGTTAAGTTTTGTTGCAGAAATGGTAATCCCCTGTAAGGGACCATTTCAAGGTGCTGATGTGGGGCATCAGCCAACTAAAATGGGGAAATACCCACCAAGAAGCATTTGTCATGTAAAAAAAAAAAAAAGAAAGAAAAGTGTTTCGTAAATAGTAAAACATATGTATAGGATGTGTGTAAAGGCATAAAGGCTCAGTTATCTGTAATAGAAAAAAACTTGGTGGACTTTGTTTTACCTTTAGTAATGACAAAATGACCAACTCCAAAACAGTAAGAAGTTAACAAAACTCATAGCTGGAAACCGCTATAGAAAACTGGGAGTTTTGTGTGGCTTGTGTAAGACTGCTTGAAATCTTTACAGTCTGTTGAAATAGTTTACACAATAAAACTGACACATTTCAAAATACCCTTATGTACTTGGTCTTCTACATTTGTTTTGAAAATTTCAGAAGTTGAACAACTGATGTCAGTGAAGTCATGTGTCAAGTATAAACTGCTCTTTTGTCACCTTGATATAGCAACAGATTTGCAGCTACCTGTTAGCTTTCTTTGCATGTCTGTGTAGCCGGTGTTTTGGTGTATGCCATTTTGCAGCCTCATCTGAATAACATGAGCAGCCTTAATTTCTGTCTTTTTCAGACTTTACTCCAAATTAACTGTATTGATCAGTTATGAACCAGCACATTTTTCTCAGATTTGCCGAATCTATAATGTAAAGAACCAAAACCACAAACATTTCAAAATAATAAAAGTTGAGCCTCTGAAAGTAAATGAAGTGAAAGCAGCCATTCATAATTTGTATGTAGGTATACTTTGTTTAAATGAAAAACCTAAAGTTGACTGCAAAAACATTGTCCACGTAGTCAAAAAACACAGAAGTTGATGCATCAGTTCATGTGCACTGAAAAAACAGTGTTAATGCATGCAATCCTTTGCTTTAAAAAAAAAATAAAATAAAACATTGGTTTTGCAGGGGGGCAATCCTTCTACACTCAATGAGAGTTTTATATACATATACATATATATATATATATATATATATATATATATATATATATATATGTCTATATCTGTACTAACTGCAGGATTGCACAAATGGCTAGATAAGGGGAAATTTCCCAACCCCTGGATTTATATGATCGATCTCACACACCTGTTGATCAGCTTAACTAATTGACCATATGCAGTCAACTAGGCAGCTGTCGACCTCGCACACATTCAGCCAGGTCAATAGCACTCCTATGTAGGTGCGCAGCCTTTTGTTGATGAGTCCATTTGTTGACAGGTGACAGAGCCTGTACAGCTGATTGAAATGCACTTGCTTTGTCTGTACGAGATTACAGTGTGGTGAGGACTGGGGAATATGCCTTTTCCCCACTGTAGTGTTATCTCCGAGTTGGCATGTACAGGTAGCTGGGGGGTTTGGGGGGTGCAGAGAGGCTTGTCTACCTGAAAAAAAAAATTGTGTGGTTTACTTGTATGGATCGATGTTTAGTGTTTTGATACTTTGGTATTGATTATTGGTGGACTGACAAGTTACTTTTTTTGATGGAGGGTTATACTTCTATATCTGTGTCTCTAGCTATTTATCTCTAGGTATAATTTTTGGACTTCAGGCACATGAAGAAAATCATCTCTGATGTATTTTTTACTTACTTTTCTGTAACCGTTGTTTTTAACCACAGAGCTCTGATGAGAAGGGTAGGACTGCTAACATACCTCAAACTGTACAAATTTTCCCAGAATGTCCAGATTTTTGCCTCATATTTTTGGTCCATTTTTTCATAAAATTGTAGTTTTCTGGCAAATTACTGGCAGATCATTAAAGATTGAAGTTAGAAAATAATGATAGACATTTGAATTTCAGACTTCATACCCTTCAGAAAAGTCATGCTAATGAAAACCTGTTATTCTATCAACTTTTTAAGCTTGTAAGAGTAATTTTTAAATTTTGTCCCTATTGTTGGACCTTTGTCCCACCTTTATTTATGGCTTTGTCCAGATTTCTTTCTCTAAAAGGTTGAAAGGTGGAGATCTAGGAAAAGTAGATGTGAGGACACACTAATTGTGTGGCTGGATAATACACTGTTCTGCTTTGTATATGGTAGCATGCATAAACTTAAAACTTGTTTGTGTAACTGCATGAAGGTAACACGGGGATAGGTACAAAATGTAAACCCACTCAGACAGGTGACTGGTGAGGTTATATATGTGAGATAGCACAGTCCTGACAGTTCTTATGTTTTAGCTTGGAAGGAGGAAAGGAGGGACAGCTAGTGTTTGAGCCTGTAATTTTGCTAGCTGGATGATGTAACTGTCATATCCTCTGTAATCCTTACCTTAGAACTGCAGATAGGGGGACAGGGCATGAGAGTGATGAAATGAGTTACACCTACAGCGGTAGCTGATCAAGGCAGACAAGGGTTTACATTAAAAATAGGTCAAACAGGTATGTTTAGCAGATTATTTTCAGTGAGTCAGACTAACCATATGTTCTTGCCGCTGCATGTGACTGGTGGTGCCATGAATTTATATTCCCTGCTTGAGTCATTGAAGGATGTACTCCACCACTGTCATACAAGGTAATCAAGTATGCCTTTAGCTAGGGAAGGCAGAGGTGGATGCTGGCGAGCTGTGTGTGTGTGTGTGTGTGTGTGTGTGTGTGTGTATGTATATAGATATATATTATGTATGTTGTATTTATATATATATATATATATATATATATATATATATATATATACATATATACATATATATATATATATATATATATATATATATATATATATATATATATATATATATATATACATATATATATATATATACATATATATATATATATATATATATACATATATACATATATACATATATATATATATATATATACATATATACTTATATATATATACATATATACATATATACACATACATATATACATGCATACATACACAAACATATATATATATATATATATATACACATATACATGCATACATACATACACACAAACACACACATACATATACATATATATATATATATATCACAGATGTAACTTGTGCTGTTCTATTTTCAATTCACACTTTATTACTTCGTGCCTGTATAACCATTATATGAGAGGTTTGACCCACTTGCAAATGAGTCAGATTTTCCTGTAGTGAGATGACATTGTTTGTAAAATTCCAGTGGGAAGGACAGTGAATTCAGAAAGTAGTCTTAAGCCATTGTGAGACGTAATAGCAAAGATTTTGAAAGTAAGCAAGATTATGTCCTGATAGTCCGAAAAGTATGAATACAAAAAAATAGATGATTCAGTCAAAGTGTGTATACATATGTACCCTCAGACACATCTATATATGCACGCACACACACGCGCCCACTTCAAGTATGTCAGTAGTCAAGCATGCCAACGTAGCAGTCCCCTTCCCTAATCTCTTCTGTAACCAATAACTCTCAAACTCTGTTTCTCTCTTTCTGTCTCTCTCTCGTGTGTATACCCACACACACACCCTAAAGGTTTTGGCATTACTATCCACTCCCACTTAGCGTATACTCAGTTCCAGTATTCCTGCCCTGAGCAGTCTACAAAGCAAACACTGACCAGTTCTAACACCAGAAAATCCTTTGACCAACTATTAGTTCAACCACATGTACTGTACTGTTTTATATGTATAGTCTCCAAACACACACACACACACACACACACACACACACACACACACATTTTATGTTAATGTTTATATGAATACTTTTGAAGGAAGTTCAGAATTAATGATTGACTTCTCTGAATAGCAAAGGGAAATCTCATTCCATAAGTAAATACAGGTAAAAGTAAACAGCCGCTGTTAGCAATAAATAACTATTGGATGAATCAATTTAGCCATAAAACATACCCATTGCTTTATCAGGATAAATGAAATGCTCTACAAGTATTACTTATAAAATATGGTATGTTCTAATTAAATTAAACTGCTGCTTTTTAACCTCCTGAATTCTGTCGTGAGGTTTGTATTAACAAAATATTTACTACCTTGCATGCAGTACCAACAAAGAATTATGCATAACACGTGGGATGAATACCATTGTATTAAATCATTCTTAGAGCTTTTCTCATGTAATCACTGCATGCAAAATGTTTTCTAGGAAATCTGCATTCTCTGTACTTTTGCAGTTAGGAAGACATACAGTCAGCAAATATTGCTTGAGCAGTCTCTGTTGTTTAATATCATTTTAGCTGTTTAAAAATGGATTTTATTCCAGCAGTACATTGTTTTAATGTGCGTATGTAAACTAAACTGAATGAATTCTGTATTATACTGTCAAATATATAAAAGTATTTTGATGTAGACAGGATGGCACATTTCTTGTGCCTTCAAGAACTTGTAGTATTAAGTTGCCCACGTCTCTTTTTCTGGTTTATACCACGCTGTTTATGGGAGTCCTACTGCCAAGACCATTTTCAAGGTGCATCTACCTCACGCAGATTTTTGTCAGTTTGAAGAAAGCCAGCTCTTCACAAAGCAAGTTGCTCAAAAGTAATATGACTGATTTCCTGATTTTTTTTCACCTTCTGGAGAAGCAAGTGTCCACACCTCTGCAGAGGCGGCATACAGTTGGACAAAAAGGAACTAAACGGGTTGCGCCTTGACCTCCACCTTTCATTTTCTGTCTGATATGACATGGAATACAGGAGGAGCACCAACACTGGACTTAGATTGTTGTGGGAGCTTTTAATGCCTGTAACCACTGATCCTGCTAGGCAGCCTGCTATAAACTGATCTCACATGGTAGAATCCTTGTATGAAACGTCCTTACTGTTGTTTCCCTAGACAGTCTTCTAGCTCTTCTTTCTTGTTGCTCTTTTTTTCTTTCATATCAGCTGTCCACTTGTCCTAGGACAATTGGTATGTGACAAAAGGGAAGACTGAAAGACGTAAACGTTTTCACACTAAAAGATAAGAGAAAAAAGAGGGAGCAATGATCTAGATATTTAATGGTAGCGGGTGGCAGTGTGATAGAATGGATTTTAAAAGAAAGGACGGAAAAGGAATAATAAGGTACAAGATCTTCAGTCAGAGCATTAAAAAGGATTTTCTCTCAGAAAAAGTACTGCATATATGGAACTGTGGTATCAGACAAAATTGACAACAGTAAGGCCATTGAGACATTCGGGTTCATGTTGATCCATTGAAGGCGATTTTCAACGAATGCAAATAAATCTAAACCACTTCATAACCACCTTCAACAAACACTGAAAGAACCTTTTTTTTTTTTTTTATATAGTTTATACCCTAAGTCATGAATGTCCTAAAACTGACTACAGTTACACTTAGAATGTCTTTCAAAAAGGAGATACAGAGAAAAGATACTTAATAAAGCAAGAGATAAAACTGTTCTGAAATAAACATCTTGGAAAAAAAAAATGCTTACCTCAGATGCAGCAGTTTCTCCTGAAGTGTTAGTTGCAGTTTGAGGAACCACTGGGTGTGTAGCTGAGTTCCAAGTTGACAGTCTAATTCATCAAAGAAGAGAAAACCTAACTCATTTTACCACCATTTGCTGTGGCCCTTGATTTGTATGGTATGTGACATTTAGCCTTTTTATTTCTGAGCAGTGCACGGTTCTCTTCACTTGGTTGCCCAGTGAGTAGTCTGCCAACTTTCTGATGCATCTTTTTGCTGATTGTACAGCTTTTGGGCTTCTGAGCGGAATTCTGTGATGAGTAATCTGTCAGTTTCAGTCTCTCATTTGCCCAACAGCTGTTGCTCTGTCAGGGACATAGGAAGATAATATATAATAAGAGACTTCAAGAAAGAGCTGCAGATGATGTGAGCAGTAACCAATGAAACAACATTGTACACTAACTTCAGAGAGGCAGCGTCTTGCAGTACCTGTGGAAAGGGATTCCTTCAGTTTCTTTTTAATGCTTGTTTAAAACTGAAATGATAAAGGGTGGATACAGGCTGTTGTCTTAATGGGAATTTGGTTAAGTCATCTTCCTGCGCTTTCACTTAAAATTATTATATTAGTTGCAGAACTAGGCTTTGGACATAAGTGACGGGGTGGAAACAAACTAGTCAACCCATGGTGTCTTGATATCTTGAATTATATACTGATTTACTGTACCTTTTAAGGCATAATGTAGGTCTTATAGATGGGAGAGATGGTGAAAAGGTTATATGCAAGTTCTAAGTTAACAGCTACTTGTCTTATTGGCAATGAAAGGCTAACACTCTTTATAGTTCCTCTCTGAAGTAGCCACTGGTCGGTTTGAAGTTTTCTTTTTAATTTGTACAGAAAGTGGCATGGCCCTTTAAGATAACATTGCTGAATTAGTGCAGCATCCTGTTGGACTTTTGAATATCAGTTCCGTAACTCCGAAGTCTATAAAGAAATTGAAAGTCCATTGAAATAACTGTAATCTGAATCTCACTACTGCGCACACAAAGTATATTCATGCAGGCAAGCTTCCCCTTTGCACCCCCCAGACATCCGTCGGAGGTTGGTGTAATAGGTATGGTGTTTACCTTACAAACAGAAGGTACTGGGTTTGATTCTCACTAAAGGGACATTGATTAGGTTTAAGAAGACTCAAAGTGGCAGCTAGCTTAATATTTGCGATGAGCCTATGAACTTTATATGCTAACACTAAAATCGCTTCATCTTAGAGATGATAAAGTTCTCCAAGCTACAGCAGTTTCAGGCTTAGTTTATATTTCCCCCATAATTGCATTTAAATATTTACGGTTGTAGCAGATGTACTTAGTGTGGTCAGGTGTACAACTGGATGCTGTGTTGTTGGCATCAGAGTGATTGCAGGCTGCAAGCATGAATACAACATTTGAAAATAACAGTATGCACAGTTATATGAAATGTGCTAAACTCTCCAATTGTGATAGTGTAATCATGGTATCAAACCTGGTCATGACTTGTTAGGATACCTGCAAACATTGTCTTGGTTAAAAATGCCACAGGTCATCAACTCTAATTTAAAAGGCACACTGGTGACTGAGCAGTGTCAGTCTTGATAACAAACATTCCTTCTGCAGCATGACTTCTTGTCACAAAGAACTGAATAATTTCTGTTGTTTTTATGTGCATTTTTATTCTTGTACTTTATCTTTTTTTTGGTCACTTTGTACCTCATGGCACCAGCCTGGACCCTAATGCCCCACTTTCACTTAGGGTCCACCAGTCATTCTCTTACCCCTTGGACTGTTTCAATATTTTTTGGGACTGATCATGAATCGTAAGGGCACCCTGGGGGGCACAGCCATCTGTGCTTCCATCTGGGAAGGTTTTTTTGTATGCTGTACCCACTCCCTGCTTGTTGACTGTCTGAAGGCACCTTCTCTCTTTGGACCATGCCTTCCCTTAGGAAGCATCACCGGCACCCTCCCTCACAGAAAGGGAACTGCCTCCCCTTCCTGATGCTTCGACAGTCTGAGCTGCTACTTGAACCTGGGACAGTCAGGCCATAGTTAGGGCCTTATCCTTCCACTGCACTGGAGTGGCCACTTCCTGCGCTTCTTGATAAATACTCCATCCTTGCATTGTCAGGAAATCTAAAACAATAGGAGGCAGTGAGGAAAGAGACCATGATCATAGTTTAAGAAAAAAGCAAATTATTATGTAGGTAATATTGTGCTACAGATTGTCTTGTGAATTATTAGGTCTTGCAACTTGTTTATATATTTACAGGTGCACACAAATTGTCAGAATAAGTTTTCTTGCACATTCACATTATTGATGTTCTTCATCTCACATTGCTGCAGTCCTTACACTTGGGTAGTCCGCTGTCCTCGGTCGGCCCGAATATCAAAGTATAAGGCTGACGTCGGTCAAGGCGCATTTGACTGACATCAGGACGTCCGGGTACAAATGCGCATGACCGGCGTCATATCCTCAGTCTTTTTGCCGCATGGTCCGATGCAGAAGCAGCATTGCAAGTGCGGTTGGCGTTCTGAGATTTTCGATTTCAAGTTTCAGACCGAGTTCAAAGTTGGCTAAGTACCCGTTGGGAATATTTTAGTTTTTCTTGCCTCAGTGATTTACCGGATGTCAGAAAAGTCAATAATTGCATTTCTTGTGGGAAACAGATACCATAGAGATTATCATACTTTGTGTATTCCTTGCTTAGGGCCTGAGCATGACGTTGTTGGCTGTCGCTCTTGTGCTAGATTTAATAAACGCACTATAAAGAGGAGATTGGATTGTGCAAGGTTAGTCTTTGGGAAGCGGTGTAATTATAAAATGCCATCGGATGCTCCGACGCCCGCTTCTTCGAAGAAGCGCAAGGACAAGGCAGTTAAACCTAGGCTAGAAGAACCGTCTGTACCGGACGCCGGTTCTTTAGAGGTGTCGGTGGAGCCGGTGGCTCCACCGGAGGTTTCTTTGTGTTCCCAGGGTGAGACCTTATTATTGCAAGATGTGGCCTCACAGGAGGCAAGTCAGGCTGAGGGGGCTTCTCAGGATGTTCTTCATTCCACATTGCTGCAGTCCTAACTATTGGGTAGTCCGCTGTCCAGTCGGCCCGAATACCAAAGTATATGGCTGACGTCGGTCAGGGCGCATTAGACTGACGTCAGTACGTCAGGGTACTAACGCGCATGACCGACGTCATATCCTCAGTCTTTTTTGCCGCATGGTCCGATGCAGAAGCAATTTTGCGAGTGCAGGTTGGCGTTCTGAAAGT
The DNA here is from genome assembly GCF_019279795.1 of Protopterus annectens. Classification (NCBI taxonomy): domain Eukaryota; kingdom Metazoa; phylum Chordata; order Ceratodontiformes; family Protopteridae; genus Protopterus; species Protopterus annectens. Next base: position 865,340,975 of record NC_056748.1, on the reverse strand, counting down.
TTCTGAAGTCAGAGTTTCAGACCGAATCAAAGTTGGCTAAGTACCCCGTTGGGGAATATTGTGTTTGGTTCTTGCCTCAGTATTTAACCGGATGTCAGAAAAAGTGAATAACTGTATTTCTTGTGGGAAACAGATACCTCATAGGGATTACCATACTTTGTGTATACCTTGTTTAGGGCCTGAGCACGGCGTTGTTGGATGCCGCTCTTGTGCTAGATTTAACAAACGCACTATTAAGAGAAGGTTAGACTGTGCCAGGTTAGTTTTTGGGAAGCGTTGTAATTATAAAATGCCGTCGGAGGCTCCGGCCGCTTGCCAAAAGCGCAAGGACAAAGCAGCAAAGCCTAGAGTGGAAGAACCGACAGTCCCGGACGTCGGATCTTTAGAAGGCTCAGTGGAGCCGGAGGTTTTGCCAGGTGTTTCTTTGGAGTCTCAGGGAGAGACTTTACTGTTTCAGGATGTATCCTCGGAAGTAGGCCAGGCTGAGGGGCTTCTCAGGTGGCTGTTCTTCCCTCTCTTCCTAAGGTGGTTAGAGCCTCCTTCTGTTTCCAAGGCTTCTTTGAGAGGCAGGCCAAGTTTAACTTCAGTGGGGTTTCTCCTAGTGCTTCAGGGTCTTTGCCTAAGAAACATATGCTTAAAATGGCAGAGGATTTGATTACTATGATTAGAGGTTCTATGCCCCTCCTGATAAGAGGCCTAGGGTGGAACCTGAGTTTGAGAGTTTTGAGCAATGTTCGAGGCTTCTGAGTCTTCGCTGAAGACTTGCAGGAGTATCCTCCTTATTCTGATTCTGATGTGGATGATTCTACTCCTTCAGCTTCTCCTCCTGAGGATTTTCATTTTCAGAGACTCTGCATTCCATGAGGGAGCATTTTAAATGGGAAGGTCAAGATTTCTCTGATTCCAGGAAGAGGCTTAGGGAATTCTTGTTTTACCCCAGCATAGGCCTTTAGCTATACCTCCTGTTCTGAATGTGGTGGAAGATGTTTTGCAGAGGCTTCCCTCAATCCTGATTCTTTGCCTCCTGCCCCAGTTAAACCGGATAGGTACTATAGGGTGCCTGAAGCTCATAAGTATCTTTTAAGAGTCCTAGGGCAGACCCGAAACTGTCTCTCAGGGGCCTAAAGGTGTGAAGGCCTCTGTTGTTAAAAATCCTGTTCCTCCTGATAAAGAGGCAAGGGCTTTGGATAGATGGGGAAAGAAAGTGTATACTTCTTCCACTTTAGCCATGAGGGCGTTGAATTGTCAGTTTCACATGTTAAAATATCAGAATTATCTCCTTTCACAATTGAAATCTAAGGTGGATGCTCTGGCAGAAGGTATTGAGTGTAAAGAGTTGCAGGATTTAGTTCATGTGTCTGAACAGGTGGGTAAACATTCCTTGCAATGTGGTTTTGATGCTGTGCAGGCCTCCTCGAGGGTGGCTGCCACTGGTTCTGTTCTTCGTAGGCATGCCTGGTTGAGAGATCAGAATTTAGCTGAGCATGTTAAAACAAGGATTTTGGATGCTCCTTTGCAGTCTGATGTGTTGTTTGGTTCGCCTGTGGAAGCAGTCTTAAAGAAAATGGAGGACAAGGCTAAGTCTATGCAAACTGTTAAGGATTTTTGCAGGTGCAGCCTCCAAGTTTAGTAGAAATTGGCCTACTAAGGGATGGACTTATCCTGCTTATGATTCCCAGTCTAGGGGTAGGTCTAGACGTAGGGGCAGAGCTCAAGGTTCTTTTAGGCCTAGGACAGGGAGTTCCCCTGCTCAGACTTCTGGTGAGGGCAGGGGTCAGTCCTGTCGTAAGCAGACCCAATGACCTGCCTTTTCAGCTGCCAGTACATTCTCGCCTGGCAGCACCTTTGGGAGGAAGGCTGTCTCTTTTCAAAGAAAATTGGGATTTAATTACCCAAGACAGATGGGTTCTGGATATCATTCACCACGGTTACAGGTTTTATTTCCATACCATGCCTCCTTTCAAAGGCATGCCAGACATTCCTCCTCTACAAAGGCAAGAGGCTCACAAGCAAATTTCTCTGTTGCTCCACATAGGGGCCATTCAGCCAGTTCCTGTGCCAGAAAGGGGCCTAGGATTTTATTCTCGCCTGTTCCTAGTACCGAAGAAGGGGAACACGTGGAGGCCAATTTTGGATTTATCCTCAACACTTATCTGGACATTCCCAAGTTCAAAATGTTGACGTTACAACAGCTTTTACCTCTGCTGGGCAAGGATCACTGGATGGTAACTTTAGATCTCAAGGAAGCTTACCTTCATGTGCCTATAAGACTAAGTTGCAGGAAGTATCTGCGTTTGCGAGCTGGAAATTCTCATTATCAGTTCTCTGCATTGCCCTTTGGCTTATCCACTGCGCCAGAGTATTCACAAAGGTTCTGGCTCCAGTGATAGCTTACTTCAGGCTAAAAGGAATTCAAATCTATCCTTACTTGGACGACTGCCTGATTCTAGCTCAAGAAAAGGAAGACCTTCTACAGCATTTGGATTATGTCATAGCAGTGCTAAGATGCCTAGGGTATTCTGTGAACGAAATAAAGTCCAGTCTAGTACCCTCTCAAGACATGTGCTTTCTGGGTGTGAGACTGAATACAGCAGCCCAGATGGCCTTTTAACCCCGGACAAACAAAAGAATCTTTCCAGTTACTTCCATCAACTATCTCTTCAGTCCGGGCTGACTGCAAGGACAGTCCTTCAAGCCTTAGGGTTCATGGCATCTTGTATTCTGGTGCTTCCCAATGCCAAACTGCATATGAGGAAGCTGCAATGGTATCTCAAAATGTATGGACACAGCACTGCCAGGATTTGGACACTGTCATTCAAATAATACCTTGCATTCAAAAGGAATTTTGTGGTGGGCTCAGGAATGTCACCTAAACAAGGGACTCTCTGTGACCCGGCCAGAGGCGAGTCAGATTCTAACGACAGATGCCTCAGACATTGCTTGGGAGCTCATCTAAATGGAAAGTGGATACAAGACAAGTGGCCTGCCAGACTACAGCATCTACATATCAACATGAAAGAGATGTTAGCAGTCCAGTTTGCATTAATGGCTTTCAAGGAGTTACTTCTTCCAGGGCAGGTGTTGATTCTAACAGACAACACAACTGTCATGTGGTACATCAACAAACAAGGGGAACACATTCTTACCCATTGTGCAGGCAAGCAATGATTTTATGGGAGACTGCGCTCAGCTTGCAACTAACTCTTCAGGCAAGGTTTCTGCCGGAGCACAGAACTCCTTAGCAGATGTGTTAAGCAGACAAATCATGGATCCCCACAGTGGAAACTGGATCTTCATGTATTTCAAAATTGACAGTGTCATGGGGAACTCCAGACATAGATCTGTTCGCTTCTCCACTAAACCACCAGCTGCCAAAGTTTTGCACAAAGAGGTTTCATCACACAGCTTGGAAAGTGGATGCTCTTTCTTTCAGTTGGAAAAATCTTCATGTGTATGCTTTTCCACCTCTGCCTCTTCTCCCAAAGGTGCTTCTAAAGGTCAGACAAGACAAGCCAAGGATGATTTTAATAGCTCCAGATTGGCCTCGCAGCACTGGTACCCATTACTGAGGAGTCTGGTAAGGAAGCCTCCATGGCCTTTACCCTTGATTCCACACCTGTTGTCTCAGAGGGACGGTCACCTGCTCAATGTCAAGCTTCAATCTCTTCATCTAACAGCCTGGCATATTCTGTTTTGAAAGACAGCAGGTCTCAACTTCCTCAACAAGTTTTAAATGTGATTATGGAAGCCAGAAGACCTAGTACAAGGAAAGTGTCGCAGAAAATGGAAGAGATTTTTATTTTGGAGTGCAGCAAACAATTTGGAGATTTCTGAGCCTAATTTGAGTGTGGCTCTTCAATATCTTACTGAGTTATTGGACAAAGGTTTGTCTTTCTCTTCCATTCAGATTCATGCTGCAGCAATTTCAGCTCACTATGATTGTGACCCACCATTGTTTTCGCATCCTTTGTGCACGCAATTTCTTAGAGGGCAAAGAATATAAGACCCCACGTGAGCTCCTACTCCTGCTTGGGATCTCAATTTTGTGTTGGAGAAACTTACTCTACAACCTTTTGAGCCTCTGGCTACTGCTGAATTGAAATATTTGTCATGGAAGACTGCTTTTTGTTGGCCATTACTTCTGCAAGAAGGGTTTCTGAGTTGCAGGCCCTTATGGCGGTAGAGCCTTTTGATTTTTCATAAGGATAGGGTATCTTTATGTACTAATCCTTCCTTTATGCCTAAGGTGGTTTCTAGTGTGGCTTTAAACCAAACTATTCATTTGCCTACTTTTATGCAGATCCCCAAAATAAAGGGGAAAAGATTTTGCACACTTTAGATGTACACAGGCAATTGCGTTATTATTTGAGCAGGACTAAGGATTTTAGGCAGTCTCAGCAGTTGTTTGTTTCTTTTGCTTTGGGTTCAAGAGGGCAAGCCTGTGTCAAAACAAACTATTTCTAGGTGGATTGGGTTTTGCATTGCATTTTGTTATTCCCATCATGGCAAGGAGATTCCAGCTGGAATTAGGCCTCATTCCACTAGGGCTACTGCCACTTCTACAGCATTTCTAAGGGGGGTGGCCACTAAGGATATTTTGGAGGCAGCTACTTGGAGTTCAGTGCATACTTTCTCTAAGCATTATCACCTTCCTCTCTACTCTAAGTCTAGGGCTGGTTTTGCCACAGCTATTTTGCAAGGCATGTTGTCAGTTCCTGCTTCCTTATGATTTGCCAGCCTCCCTTACCTCTGCTTTGGGATTCTACCCAATAGTTAGGACTGCAGCAATGTGGAATGAAGAACATAGTACAGTTTTGTACCTACCATAAATGTAGATGTTCGAGGATCCACATTGCTGCAGTCCCTCCCTCCTTCCCCTCTGTGTTTAAGGGTGGTTGTGTAGGTGAGGTTGTATTCTGGTAATTTTGTATATATTGTACATATTTTTGGTGCAGCTATGTTTGGACTTTTTGGTTTTGGCCTTAGCTTTTCAGGGTCTTCTGACATCTGGGGCAAGAAAAGACTGAGGATATGACGTCGGTCATGCGCATTAGTACCCTGACGTCAGTCTAATGCGCCCTGACCATATACTTTGGTATTCAGGCCGACTGGACAGCGGACTACCCAATAGTTAGGACTGCAGCAATGTGGATCCTCGAACATCTACATTTATGGTAGGTACAAAACTGTACTTACTATACTCCCCTCCCTTCCTAGGGTGGCTAGGCCCGCTCCTTCTGTTTCAAAGGCTTCTTCCAGCGGCAGACCAGGTTTGGCTTCACTTGGTGTTACCCCTACCTCTCCAGCTACTGTCCCCAAGAAGCATATGCTTAAAATGGCAGAAGATTTGATTACTTTGATTAGGGTTCTATGCCTCCTGATAAGAGACCTAGGATGGAGCCTGAGCTGGGGTTTGAGCAGGCTTCAGATGTTTCAGAGTCTTCGGCTGAAGACTTGCAGGAGTACTCTCCTTATTCTGATTCTGATGTAGATGATTCTACTCCTTCTGCTTCTCCTCCTGAGGATTTTTCTTTTTCAGAAACTCTTCATTCTATGAGGGAGCATTTTAAGTGGGAAGGTCAGGACTTCTCTGATTCCAGGAAAAGGCTTAGGGAATTTTTGTTTTTACCCCAGCATAGGCCTTTGGCTATACCTCCTGTTTTGGATGTAGTTGAAGATGTTTTTACAGAAGCTTCTCTTAATCCGGATTCTTTGCCTCCTGCTCCTGTTAAGCCGGATAGGTATTACAGGGTGCCTGAAGCTCATAAGTATCTTTTTAAGAGTCCTAGGGCAGACCCAGAAACTGTTAGTCAGGGGCCTAAAGGTGTTAAGGCTTCAGTTGTTAAGAATCCGGTTCCTGCAGACAAAGAGGCTAGGGCCTTGGATAGATGGGGAAAGAAAGTTTATACTTCTTCCACTCTTGCTATGAGGGCTTTGAATTGCCAGTTTCACATGTTGAAATACCAGAACTATCTCCTTTCACAATTGAAGTCTAAGGTTGATGCTCTGGCAGTAGGTATTGATTGTAAAGAGTTGCAAGATTTAGTGCATGTTTCTGAACAGGTGGGTAAGCATTCTTTGCAATGTGGTTTTGATGCTGTACAGGCCTCGTCTAGGGTGGCTGCCACTGGGTCAGTTCTTCGCAGGCACGCCTGGCTATGGGATCAGAATTTGTCTGATCATGTTAAAACAAGGATTTTACATGCTCCTTTACAATCTGACGTGTTGTTTGGTTCTCCTGTTGAGACAGTTTTAAAGAAAATGGAGGACAAGGCTAAGTCTATGCAGACTGTTAAAGATTTTTTGCAGGTCCAACCTCCAAAGTTTAGTAGAAATTGGCCTGCTAAGGGGTGGACGTATCCTTCTTATGATTCCCAGTCTAGGGGTAGATTTAGACGTGGTAGGGGGAGAGCTCAGGGCTCTTTCAGGCCTAGAACAGGGAGTTCTCCTGCACAGTCTTCGGGTGAGGGCAGGGGTCAGTCCTTTCGTAAACAGACCCAATGACCTACCTTTTCGGCTGCCAGAGCCTTCTCGTCTGGCAGCACCTTTGGGAGGAAGGTTGGCACTTTTCAAAGAAAATTGGAGTTTGATTACCCAAGACAGATGGGTACTGGATATCATACACCACGGCTACAGGTTTTATTTCCATACCTTGCCTCCTTTCAAAGGCATGCCAGACGTTCCTTCACAACAAAGAATAGAGGCTCACAAGCAGGTTTCTCTGTTGCTCCAAATAGGGGCCATACAGCCGGTCCCTATGCCAGAAGTGGGCCTAGGATTTTATTCTCGCCTGTTCCTAGTACCAAAGAAGGGGAACACGTGGAGACCAATTTTGGATTTATCTATCCTCAACACTTATCTGGACATTCCCAAGTTCAAAATGTTGACGTTGCAGCAGCTTTTACCTCTGCTGGGCAAGGATCATTGGATGGTGACTTTGGATCTCAAGGAGGCTTACCTTCATGTTCCTATCAGACTAAGTTGCAGGAAGTATCTGCGTTTTCGAGCTGGGGCTTCTCACTATCAGTTCTCTGCATTGCCCTTTGGCTTATCTACTGCCCAGAGTGTTCACGAAAGTTCTGGCTCCAGTGATAGCTTTCTTCAAGCTAAAAGGAATACAGATCTATCCTTATTTGGACGACTGCCTGATTCTGGCTCAAGGAAGGGAAGAGCTTCTTCATCATTTGGATTATGTGATAGCAGTGCTAAGATGCCTAGGGTATTCTGTGAACGAAATAAAGTCCAGTCTAGTACCCTCTCAGGACATGTGCTTTCTGGGTGTGAGACTGAATACAGCATCCCAGATGGCCTTCTTAACCCCGGACAAACAAAAGAGTCTATCCCTTTACTTCCATCAACTATCTCATCAGTCCGGGCTGACTGCAAGGACAGTCCTTCAAGCCTTAGGGTTCATGGCATCTTGTATTCTGGTGCTTCCCAATGCCAAACTGCATATGAGGAAGCTACAATGGTATCTCAAAATGTATGGACGCAGCACTGCCAGGATCTGGACACTGTCATTCAAATAATACCTTGCATTCAAAAGGAATTTTTGTGGTGGGCTCAGGAATGTCACCTAAACAAGGGACTCTGTGACCCGGCCAGAGGCGAGTCAGATTTTAACGACAGATGCCTCAGACAAAGCTTGGGGAGCTCATCTAAATGGAAAGTGGATACAAGACAAGTGGCCTGCCAGACTACAACATCTACATATCAACCTGAAGGAGATGTTAGCAGTCCAATTTGCATTGGTGGCTTTCAAGGATTTACTTCTTCCAGGGCAGGTGTTGATTCTAACAGACAACACAACTGTCATGTGGTACATCAACAAGCAAGGGGGAACATTCTTATCCTCTATGCAGGCAAGCAATGATTTTGTGGGAGACTGCTCTCAGTTTACAGCTCAATCTTCAGGCAAGGTTTCTGCCAGGAGCACAGAACTCCTTAGCAGATATGTTGAGCAGGCAATTATGGATCCCCAGTGGAAATTGGATCCTCATGTATTTCAGAAATTGACAGTGTCATGGGAACTCCAGACATAGATCTGTTCGCTTCTCCACTAAACCATCAGCTGCCAAAGTTTTGCACAAAAGGTTTCATCCCACAGCTTGGAAAGTGGATGCTCTTTCTTTCAATTGGAGCAATCTTCATGTGTATGCCTTTCCTCCTCTGCCTCTCCTCCCAAAGGTACTTCTAAAGGTCAGACAGGACAAGCCAAGGATGATTTTAATAGCTCCAGATTGGCCTCGACAGCACTGGTACCCATTATTGAGAAGTCTGGCACGGAAGCCTCCATGGCCTTTGCCTTGATTCCACACCTGTTGTCACAGGAGGACAGCCATTTGCTGAATGTCAAACTTCACTCTCTTCACCTAACAGCCTGGCATATTCTGTTTTGAACCATAGAGGGTCTCAACTTCCACAACAAGTTTTGAATGTGATTTTGGAAGCTAGAAGGCCTAGTACAAGGAAAGTGTACAGATAAATGGAAGAGATTTTTATTTTGGAGTGCAGCAAAAGATTTTGATGTTTCTGAGCCTAATTTGAGTGTGGCTCTTCAATATCTTACTGAGTTATTGGACAAAGGTTTGTCTTTCTCTTCTATTAAGGTTCATGCTGCAGCAATTTCGCTCACTATGATTGTGACCCACCATTGTTTTCTCATCCTTTGTTCAAGCAATTTCTTAGAGGGCAAAGAATATAAGACCCCCAAGAGCTCCTACTCCTGCTTGGGATCTCAATTTTGTGTTGGAGAAACTCACTCTACAACCTTTTGAGCCTGCAGCTACTTCTGAGTTGAAATATTTATCATGGAAGACTGCTTTTTTGTTGGCAATTACATCTGCAAGAAGGGTTTCTGAATTGCAGGCCCTTATGGCGGTTGAGCCTTTTTGATTTTCCATAAGGATAGGGTATCATTACGTACTAATCCTTCCTTTATGCCTAAGGTGGTTTCTAGTGTGGCTTTAAACCAAACTATTCATTTGCCTACTTTTTATGCAAATCCCCAAAATAAAGGGGAAAAGATTTTGCACACTTTAGATGTACACAGGCAGTTGCGTTATTATTTGGACAGAACTAAAGGGAAGGGTTCAGGCAGTCTCAGCAGTTGTTTGTTTCTTTTGCTTTGAGTTCTCAGGGCAAGCCTGTGTCAAAACAAACTATTTCTAAGTGGATTGGGTTTTGCATTGCTTTCTGTTATTCCCATCATGGCAAGGAAGTTCCAGCTGGGATTAGGCCTCATTCCACTAGGGCTACTGCCACTTCAACAGCTTTTTGAGGGAGTGGCAACCAAGGATATTTTGGAGGCAGCTACTTGGAGTTCAGTGCATACTTTCTCTAGGCATTATCACCTGCCACTTTACTCTAAATCCAGGGCTGGTTTTGCCACTGCTGTTTTGCAGGGCATTTGGCAGCTCCTGCTTCCTTGTAGTTAGCCATCCTCCCTTACCTCTGCTTTGGGATTCTACCCAAGTGTAAGGACTGCAGCAATGTGAGATGAAGAACATAGTACAGTTTTGTACCTACCATAAATGTAGATGTTCAAGATCCACATTGCTGCAGTCCAATTTCTCCCTCCTTCCCTCTGCAGTTAGAGGTGGTTGTGTGGGTTGGGTTGTACATATTGTATATTGTATATATTGTACATATAGTTAGTGCAAGGGTGGTTGGTTGGTTGTTTGCTGTCTTTTGGTTTTGACCTTTATTTTTAGGGTCTTCTGACATCTGGGGCAAGAAAAGACTGAGGATATGGCGTCGGTCATGCGCATTTGTACCCTGACGTCCTGATGTCAGTCAAATGCGCCTTGACCGACGTCAGCCTTATACTTTGATATTCGGGCCGACCGAGGACAGCGGACTACCCAAGTGTAAGGACTGCAGCAATGTGGATCTTCGAACATCTACATTTATGGTAGGTACAAAACTGTACTTTTTGCCAGTGTTACTTGAGAATGTTATTGGATTACTGCTTAGAAATCTGCACAAATGAGTACATGCCTACAAATAACTTTGTTGATTACCAAGTAGTACACAACAGATACCTTGTTTTCAACACCAGGTTTACATAGTGGACAATACCACAGAACAAGATGACTTTTGTTATGATTCCTTTATCTTTCTCTGAGTACCAATAACATGAAACTTCACCCTTCAGGAATATTGTGTATTTGGAGTCTTCAGACATCATTTTTGTATTATTTTTATGTAGTTCTGTCTTTTTTAGAATTCTGAGGTTTAGTGTTTCATTTCATTTATGCGCTCTTTTTCATCTTTTATTATGAATATATTAAATGTATTTCCTTGTGATTCTGTGAGAAGTAAGCTTAAATGACATCTGTGTTGGTCAAACTCTGAATGAGTTAACACTCATTTAATGTATTAGGGGCCTTAAAATATTGTTTTTGTATTATTTTTGAGGGGTCCTACTGTATTTTTCAGTATCGTAAGGCCAGACACCAATTTATTTTGTTTTATATTCTCTCTCCATCTATTTGAAAACATTGGTAACACAGTGAAGGCATTTCTTAGTGGTTCAATGTGACATAATCTAATTGACAGATGTGTTGGCCAATCAGAAGACTTCTTTTTGTTTAAAACAAACTCTCAGTAAATGGATGTGAGGTGAGCAGACGTGTCTTTTAAACACAAAGAGGCAGCACATCTTTGTTTCATTCTACTGTCCCATGAGCTCATGAGATTTGGGGGATGGATGTCATGGATTGTAAGTAATCTGAATCATTATTTGTGCACAACCTTACCACAGCTAGTCATCGGGTTTCGCTCCAGTTGTTTAACTGAGTTTTCAGTAATTGAATTTATACTTTTTCTTCACAGCTATTAGTTGTATTTGTATGAAGTTTGTGAATTGATATATATTATTTTATTTATTTTACATTTGTTTACCGGGAAAGTCTGACTGGACACAGGTCATGTTTCAGAGGAGGCATGGGGAGAAAAGCTCCCCATGCAACATTACAACTGACAATTTTGTATACATAAGACACTTTGATGTACATCGTAACAATGTTATTGTAGTAGGGCAGTACTTATCATTGAAAATCCTAAATACATTTCTATGAAGTGATTAAGTCTTGACTTATAACAAACTATTGTTTAATAGTGTGTATAGTTACATTTTTAGGTATATCATGCAGATTCCTGGATATCAAGCTAAGGATGTAATACAAGTTGTCATAAAAAGGTGTGATGTGCGGTTAGTGAAAGTAGTAGAGAGTAATGCAAAGATATGGTGGTGGGGAATCAATCCATCGAGAGAAAGCGGAAGTTGGTAATAGAGCAGTAGGAAGTACAAAAGACTAATCCAGGTCGTCACAGTTACAGAGCCAAGATTGCAACAGGTGGGATTTTAAGGCTGGTTTAAAAGTAAGCAGTGGAAGCTGAGGCTGAGATGATAGGGGGAAGGCTATTCCAGTGTTTGGCAGTAGTGTTGCTATAGAGGGACATACCTGTAGAATTATTGGCTTTGGTTACATCTAAAAGATGTTTTTGATTGGATCTTAGGACCCTGATTTTGGTGCTTGAATGTAGTAAGTTTTGTAATGCAGGGGTTTCTTTGTGTGTACCAGGTTACTTTTATTACAAATACATAGTACAGTAATTTATCTTAATTATTACTTTGAAATTCTGTCTTGCAATTTAGAATTACTTTTTTCTTACTGTCTAGATAAATCTTACCCTGAGTGTTTCACTTTGAGTTTTAAAAAATTATAGACAAATGTATTTAAAGAAAATGCAGTAATCCATACCTTTTTAGATTTACAGTACTTAAATAAGGATATTTATTTCATTTACAGTATATTAAATTGGGTCTATATCACGTTATTAAACTATTAAGTTTGAGCACCATATGGTCAACACCATATGTTTGAACTTAAGTTCCAAAACATAATATATAAAAAAACACAAAAAAACTTACCTGAAGGTTGTAAGCAGGGGGGAAAGCCCCCCTGCACCCCCTGCACCCCCCGTTACTTAAATATACCAACTCCGAGATCACACTGCATTGCAGGAAAGGGAAAGCTTCCCTTAAGGAGATCTCTGTTGAAACGTTCAAAGTTTTACAAGTTCGAACATATGGTTTTGACCTTATGACTAAAATGAAAATCTGGTAGGCAGAGGAATGTAAAACTAAAATTTTTTAATAAAACGCACTAAGCAAACAGGAATAAAAACACAGGATGAGCGCTTTCATACCACTCAGGTACTTCATCAGATCCAATTAAAAAACTTTACAGCATCATTTTATAATAATAAATAAATTATTATTTCCTGCATCTCTCACATGTTTAAAAAGTGCATTTTTCTCAGCACCTTTACTAATACTGTACAGAATTTCTCTAATACGATCCCTCAAACATAGGTTGGTTTTACCAATGTAGAAGGATTGACAAATCTCACAGGAGGCACAGTACACCAAATTAGAACTACCACTACTACTACTTTTTAAACGTAGGAAATAATCATTGGTTTAAATTTATGGTTTGGGAGATCCATAAACCTGGGCTCAGAGGAGGTGAGATCAGAACTTGGACTGAATGTACTGAAATTAAATGGATGCACATCTTACAAGCAACTAGTGGGAAATGACTGAATGATTTTATTCCAATTAAACCAGTACTCGGGTCACGTGACCTGAAGCACTAGTATATAAAATGATGCTGTAAAGTTTAATTGGATCTGATGAAGTACCTGAATGATATGAAAGCGCTCATCCTGTGTTTTTATTCCCGTTTGCTTAGTGTATTTTATTTAAAAAAATTGGTTTTACGTTCCTCTGCCTACCAGTTTTTCATTTTACTCAATTTTTCTCATTTTTTTGTATACTGGTTGCTCTTTCTTTGCTTGAGTTCGACCATATAACGTTCGAACTTGTAAAAGATCGACAACGTGAATTGGACCCTATTAAATTCATATAATAGCTTGATACATATCAGTAACAGTTATCAGTGAAACTAAAAATGGATGCATTTATCTCATATGCTTTGGAAAGTATAATTGTTCATGGATTCTTGACTCAACATTTGAAATGTGAGTTGTACATCAAGAGTGAAGAAATGCACAATAATTCACTGTTCTTTACACAAAAATTAGATCATCTATTGAAAATAATATAAGTAATATGTTTAGTGAGAAGAAATGTAAATGCAGACACGTGTTTTTATGCACAGTAGCATTATATGTTGGAGCTTTCATGGTTGACTTAAATTGGAGACCAATAGAACCAACAATATACTGGTTAATGACAACACAAATAATTTATCACTAAAAGATAAAGTAATTTAGATAACAACTATACCTACAAGCATGCAGCTAGATAAGATACCTGAACTTCTTATGTTAAGGTTGTATTTATCTGACAAAACCAAACATGGAAGGTATTGGATGAACAGATCAGCTAAAGTTTCTAGTACTGCACCTATAAAGTTTCCAGGTAAAACTAAACAAATGGTTAGTACTTCTTGCAAGAAGAAGAGTCGCATCAAACTAATTCTTCACATACTCCTGAGCATTTACACAACAAACTAATGATAACCATCAAGATATATTGACACTTGAAATGGAAAATCAAGCATTCAGTTCTTCATTGCAGAGTAATTAGGATGTTGAATGATATTTCTGCTGCAGTACTAATACAATGAATTCCCACCAGTCAGTAATGGAAACATCAGATTGTAAAGTTTGCATGGAAACTGAATTGCTGGTAGATGTAATTCAAGCCTCCACACAAATGGAAGTTTTAAATCGACCTACATTTTTATATCTGGAGTTAACTGTACTACCCAGCAAAACAAACAAAAGATGTAAAAAGTCTCATTAGTACACAGATACTGATAAGGATGATATTAAACAGAAAACATTTAAAAATGAGATTCTTAGGTGAGCAAAGTCTTGTACAGTGTGACAAATTTACATTATCTGAAACACAGGAAACAAAAATCAATGTAATGAGATAATCCACTAGGGGAGCATGGTAAATTAAGAATCTGTGCAAAAGTTAAATGAGGTTTAAGTGATAACTGATTTAATGTTGAAATCAGCATGTTAAATACTAAGTGATATTGACAAAAAATATTGATTGCATCTGGTCTTAAACTTGCTGGAATTTCAGGTTTATTAACAAGATTTTATAAGGGGCATTACAGATGCAAATGTTTTCTTATTCATTGTGGGACAAACTACCTGAATACCATTCCTCTAAACCTTACGAGAAACTCTGATTTGGAAATTCTGTTAATATTGGAATGAAATAAAATTCTGGTAGAGTGTAGTAAAATAATTCCCTCACAGACATAGAATGATTAAACTTGCCCTAAGGCTTTTCTGTTTAGATAATGGTTAAAAAACTTTGCAGTACCCATCGCTTACAACTGACAAAATACTGGCAAGAGTTCAAATTTGTTAGAGAATTTATTTAATGAGAATTTGCATCTTGGTCACTATGGCTCAAGCAACATCAGTAGCAAAGTAGAAGTTTTAATAAACACTTTTAGGATTAATAAGTCTGTCAGTACCATCTTAGCAAAACGCAGAGATCTTGTCATATTTTAAAGATGCACTTCTGCAATGCTGACAGACTCATGATCATGAGCAGTTATTTAAAAATTGACCAGTATTATGGTAGCTGAAAAATTAAGAATTATATCCATTTCTCACTTATGATTTCACCAACTTGCTTTACCCAGTGTATAACAAATTTGTTTTGTATGTGATTAAAGAAATAAGGTGGTGGTGCTTTATTGATGTTAGAAAAGTCTTTGTAGTCAGAATTACTACATGTTGACAATTTATTAAAAATCTTGGTTGTAGACTTTAAAACACCACATTGTGATTGTACAGCACTGATACAAAGCCATTCATAGACTCTCAAACTCATCTGGGCTCTATTTTAAACTTTGAAAATATCCTAATCACAGTCAAACAATGCTCATTGGTGTTATGAATTACCCAAAAGTTGACTGGAAAATGTTCACATCCAGTACAACTGTTGTACAAGACTTTAAGACAACAGTAGGACCAAAAAAGTTTGTAAAATTACTGAATACGTGTATTTTAACCACCAAATACGACTGAGCACTTTCATCCCCTGTAGCATGGACTTCATCAGAATCTAAAATGTTTTGCACCGGTACTGAATTTATATAACCAAATAATGATGTCATTAATAAAACTCAATGACTTTCTTAAAGGTGTCACACATACATAATACATTTAAAATCCTATAAATCCTGTGTGTACTGAAAAAAACATAATTCTGTTATTAAAAACCTGTTAAAATGAACAGCTTTTCTTGTACCATTTTTCATTTTAATAAAAATATACAGTTAAAATCACTGTTGTTTAGCAATGGGTGCTTAGTGCACCCCTATCTATGCCAATATGGTCTTGCTGGAATGGGAATTTAAAGTGTTTACAAGTGAGTTTTTTAGATACATTAAGACATGTGTACACTTTTTGGGTGACATGTTTATTCTCTGGACAGGATCAGAAGGGGAGATTAAAATAATTTATTAATTATTTGAATGGGATGACCAGATTTTTGAAGTTCACTTATTCTATGAGTAGAAAAGGTATTAATTACCTAGAAACTTACATACAAAAAATTGAAAACGGGTTCAAGTCAAATGTGTATAGAAAAGTTACTTTCAGTAACTCATATCTGGAGTTTACTAGTAGTCACCTATATTGCCAAAAGAAGAACATTGTAAAGGGGCAACTGGTGAGAGTTGCCCGGATGACATCCAAGGCAGAGGATGTCAAGGGTGAATTGAGGAAAGTGGCAGATATGTTCTGTGATAGGGGTTAACCAAGAGACATGGTAGAAGATACATTGAACTATGTAGAGAAGGAATGGGACAAAAAAATACATCCCCCCTGCTAGGAAGATCAATGGAAAATAAGGAAGTACTAGCAGAAGAGAACAACGTTGAAAGGGCAATGGTTATACCTTATAGTGAAAGGGCTTATAAGATCAAAAAAGAGTTAAAGTAAATTGGAGTATTTTGAAGAATAACCCCACACTTTTCTCAACTTTAGGAGACAAAATCCTCTTTTGTGTGTAAAACAGTGATGAACATTATGAAAAGTTTAGAGCTTGCCACAAAGGAACTGAACCCAGAAAAACTAGGTACTAAAAATGTGGGAGATGCTCACAATGCAAACACATCTCAGAAACCAAGGAGTGCACCTTAGATAATACTTTAAGAACTAAAGTGAACTTTATCAGTGGTAATTGTCGGACAGTAGGTGTCATATACCTTGCAAGGTGCAGAACATGTCCTGCTTTTTACGTTGGAAAAACTGAAAGACGACTTGAGACAGGGTATTTGAACACCAATACCAAATCCCGACAAAAAATCAAAATAAAGCACTTTATAGACATTCCATTGTGTGCCCTAGTTTTAAAGATTCTCAGCTAGAGCGTCTTCTGCATGGAGACGTGCGCGAATGGACGTACCTTCGTTGAAGGTTGTGCATCAGGGCTGACAACTCGGCACGTAAAAATCAGCTGCCAATCATTAGCAGACCGGAGTTCTGCCGTGGCGACCCCTAACTGGGAAAAGCCGAAAGACACAACAACATACCTTCGGAATTTTAGAAAGTCATTTCAAACCTGGGGGGGGGGGGCAATTTTAGATCATATATAAAGGAACGAGAAATGAAATGGCAGATAAGACAGCAAGCAATTCAAACACCTGGATTAAATTACTTCATCTCCCTCAAACCTATTTTAGTTAGGAAGGCCATCATTTAAAGAAAAAAAGTTTGGGGTTTTAATGATTTGTATATGGCTATATATTTATTTGAATTAATTTTTTTTTGAATAAACAACATAGTGATTTTAACTGTATATCTTTATTAAAATGAAGAATGGTATAAGAAAAGCTGTGCATTTTAACAGGTTTAATAGTAGAATTGTTTTTTTCAGTCCACACAGGAGTTATAGGGTTTTAAATGTATTGACACCATTAAGAAAGTCATTGAGTTTTATTAATGACGTCATTATTTGTATAAATTCAGTACTGGTGGAAAACATTTTAGATTCTGATGAAGTCCCTGCTACAGGGGATGAAACTGCTTTATCCTTATGTTTGGTGCTTAAAATAAACTTATTCAGTAACTTTACGAACATTTTTGGTCCTGCTGTTGTCTTACAGTGCTCATGGGTTTACCTTCATATTGTCAGAAATAACAATATCGATCGAGCTTTTGTGTGAACCAAAAGCACAAATTTTAAACTGTGAGCCTCCGTAGTTCGAAAATCAGCAAATCGAACAGCAGATTTGCTGATTTTCGAAATACAGTGTCGAAGACTCATCGTAATGCAGGGGGGCAAGCCCCCCTGTTCTCTCCATGAGGGGGGGCTGTGCCCCCCACCCCCTACTTTAATATACTAACTCAGAGATCGCACTGTAGTCGGGTAAGGGTTCATTTCCCGATCCTCGCTATAGTGCACTTCACACCCAAAATGTCGAATCTGCAATGAGTGAATGCCAATGTGCATTCACTCATTGCACATTTGGACAATTTTTGTTCGAGGTATTGCCAATTTGGGAACCTCCTTTTGCACATAGTGGATTTGCCCAAGTGCATAACACACTTATGAAGGTAAACCGTGCTCGTGGATATAGTTATTTGATTGATTATTGGGCACGTTTTTGCTCTGTTTTCGTTAGTTGTACAAGACTTTATTGACTTTGTTTCTAGCCAGGGTTGCACACAACTGATTAAGGAACCAACTAGGGAGATAAACATTCTGGATGTATTAACAAATAATTGTGAAAGGATGATTCACAATGTCGGTATTTGGTCACCTCTGTCCATCTCGGATCACTATTCAAACTTTGAACTCTTACTTTTTGGTAGCAAAGTAAATATTGAAAGTAGAAATATGATTACCATGTAATATGTTATGATGAAATTACTACCTCATCAAATGCAACCAGCTAACCATACATCAAAAAAAAAAAATTTAAAAACAAAACACTAACCAATCTAGAACCAAATACTTTTAAGAATAGTGTTTCGTATTGGTGGATTCACATTATGTTTAGGATATATAAAAAGAAATGAATTCATTTTCAAATTGTATAAAACGTATCCAACAACTAGAAATAAATCAAAATTAAACAATATTTGTAAAGACTTTAAATCCAAGTTTAAGGATATAAATATGTTATTTAAATTTAATTTGGCAGGCAATATTCAACATAAGAAGATATACTTTAAGTATGTTAACTATACAACAAGAAAGAAATACACTTTTACACCACATAAAATATGATGGTAGCACACTGATCTTTTGAAGATAACAGAAACATGTAATAACTATTTTCTACTATGTGCCAATTACAGGAACGAACGAGCCAACCACACCCAAGAATTAGATAGACCAGTTTAATGCACACAGTTAATTGCTTTCATCAGAGTACATCCAAAAGACTTCCACAGAACTGAATACCACAATTCTTTGCAACATTTAAATATTCCTCTCAAAAATCACACGACCAAAACAACCAATAAAATTCACCAAAAACGTTTCACATAATCATTAAATGTAAAAAGATCGCATTTTTAAAACACTTTAAAATATACATGTTTTCACTGAGCCCAGGAAACACACATGCACTGAGCTTGATTTGCCCCTTCAATTCTTTAAATTCTAATACATCATTCCAGGGACCCCCATGTCCCTAGTCACATGATCAATAGCTACAAACCCAAATTCATGATTGGCATTCTCCGATACATGTTTTGCCAAGGCGTTGTTCATATTAGACTTCCTGATGTCCAAGGTGTGTTCATAAACATGTTCCCTAAACCTCCCCTTTGTCTTTCCAACATACAGTTACAGTTTTTACACATAGCAAGGTAAACAATGTCCTTGGTATTAGTTACAATACAAATGGAGATGAACCACCATTCCATTTACATAAACCTTGTCAAGTTCAATAAGGTACCTGCAGTAATTGCAAAACCCACACTTGTGGGTGTCGCTCCTCCTAACAGAGACGAGATTGTTGTCCTGGGTGGCGGCTTCCAAAATTTCTTTAAAACTTCTCACTCTTTTGTAAACCATTCTCACCTCATCTTTATATATCCCTTGCAACTCCTTGTATACTGAAATAATATGCCAATATGTATTCAAGATTTTATAAATTTGTGGGCACTCAGGGGTGTAACTAGTAATAAAAAATAGGTGGTGTGGGTTACCCACCACTACATCAGTCTCACTGACAAAAACATGGGTGCTATTCACTTGGTCAGATAATAATGGAGTGTAAAAGCCCCTAGCTCTTTTATTTTGTATCTCAGAATAAACTGCCACCACAAGTGCCTTAGGATACCCTCTAAATAAAAACATAGCAGTAAATGTGTTGGCTTCACTTATAAAAGTGGCATCCTCCAAGGTCATTCTAGTAAGGCGAACAAACTAAGCCTTAACTAAGCCTCTCTTCTGGTGCACCGGGTGGCAGCTATCAAAATGTAAATAATTTGAAAAAGTAGACTTCCTATAGATTTTACTTGGTGTCCTTAAAAAAAATGGACATCCAAGTAGCTAATGTCAGTTTTACACCAGGTGGCACTAAACTTCAAAAGGTGGTAGTTTGATTGATGTATTCAATAAAATACTGTAGTTCAACCTCAGATTCCTTCCAAAAAATAATGATGCCATCCAGGAACCTGAGGTAAAAACTCCAAGGGGGAGAGGATCCAAATGAGTTTAAAATATATTTAGTCTCCCAAACTAACATGACAATGTTGGCAAATATGAGGGCACAAGCAGCCCCCATTACCACTCCTTTCCTTTGAAGGTAGTAATGACCATCTATGTACACAAAATTGTTTTTTAAAACAAGCTCCATCATCAGATTCAGTGTGTTAATTTCATTATTACAAAAAGTTCCCTTTTCCATCAAAAATTAATGAAACCAGTCAAGCCCTATATCATGAGGAATAACATTGAACAAGTTGTTAACATCAGTGGTACAAAAAAATCAAGTTGTCATAACAAATCTGAGACACCTTACTTATAAAATCCCAAGAGTCTTTACAGATGTGAGAATGTCCCTCCAGAACATTTTTTAATTTAACATTAACATACTTTGCCAAAGGGTGTGTTTTTGACCTAGAGGCATTAACAGTAGGTCTTAAAGGAGGGTCACACATGTCTTTGTGGATCTTGGCTAGTCCAAATATAGATGGTACGACAGGAAATTTAACCACAAGCAAGGACCAAAGGCCATAATCAATCTGGCCTTGGTCTAACATGTCCTGCAGTAACCAGTCTATTCTGGAATAATCACTGTTGATCATGTTTAATGAAGTTTCCTCATAAGTCACTGTCACTTAAATGCAGAAGCATTTTGTTAGGATAATCATCCACATTCATAACTACAACCCCTTCTCCTTTATCGGGTTTCATAACCCGAATAGTTTTATTAGAACAAAGTTTTTCAAAAGTTCATTTTCTGCCCCTGTAAGGTTACTAAACATTTTAGTTTTGACCTTGAACAAATTCCTAAACTCAAATTTACATAATTTCTCGAAAACTAGTAGGGGCAAGGAAAGGGGAGGGTTGAACAAAACTACTCCTTCTGATTGTTTGACCCACATTGAGGCCCTCAGTATCATTAAGTAAAAGCTTAAAATTCAATTTTTGCACAAATAGTTTTAAATCAATAATAAGGTTCTCAATTTTACTGTGGATAGTGGGGACAAAGTTAAAGCCTCTACAAAGTAAGTCCGCCATAGCAGACTCAAAATTAATACTGGTATAGTTAAAAATGTTAGTCACTTTGAGAATTCCGAATAATGTCCACAATTCCAGAGTTCACAAAACAGGTTTCAGTTACGATTCTAGAATCATGTAAACTAGAATCTAATTCCTGATCGTTTTGTTCAACGCTGGGTGGGGCAAACGAGTCCCATTCTGGTTGTATTCCCCCCACGAGGAGCCCTGCTGGTAATTCTGCCTGTTCTTGATCCTCTCCGATCACCTGGTGGGATCCGGGCCTAAAGGGGCCGGCCCTTCAACTTCTATGTCATCCTTCTGATGGTTGGAGGTGGAAGGTGTTTCCTGAGATGCAACCAAGCTGCCGGGAGGTTTGTGGTAAGCCAACCCATTACAGTAATCCAATCGATCCCATTCAAATTTCTTTTCCTTCCTCCCCTGTACCTCCAAAATAATTTTATCAATGCTGGAAAAAATGTTAGTGTAATTTTCCCGGTATTGGTCAAAGAACAAATCACTCTGGATTACCTTCTCAAGTTCTGTTGCTTCATGCAATAACCCATCAATGGGTTTGCTGGTTATACTTGATATGGACGTCAAGAAGTTCACAAACCATGCAGTCAAATAAATGGATCAGTTCTGTGTGCAAAGGAGAATTGGATACCAAACCGTTGGGCAATTTCCAGTGTCAGAGACCCTTTGGGTACTCTCTGTACTTTGATGCTTTCTTTAAAGTATCCATCTTCCACTTGCAGCTTTCTAATTTTTAACATTTTATCCTTTAACATGTCCAAAGACTCCCGTAGGGAACAATGAACTCTCGAGCCATCATATTTAAAGCTGACATTCTGTTTAAACCAGTCTGATAAATTGAAAGGTTGTTCATTAACATGAGTCCTTAAAATTTCAGGGGTAGAATTGAATTCATTGACCAAACTGATAGATCCACTGGCACAGTTCTGGTTCAAAGTAAGATTCTGGGGTTGAGCAGGAGGGATAGAATCCTTAACAGAACCAGGGCTAGTGCCTGCATTAAATCGTACTGCTAAATCAGTCATCTGTTGTGTAAGTTGTTGCATCAATTGTCAAAAGCCCGACTTGTCCAGTAAGGGCTTCCAGTCCATCAGATCCCAGGGTGTCCACTCCAACTTCATGTACAGGAGCAACTGTAGACATAGCCACAAACCAAGAACCAAACACAGGAACAAACAAGCCAACCACACCAAGAATTAGATAGACCAGTTTAATGCACACAGTTAATCGCTTTCATCAGAGTATATCCAAAAGACTTCCTCAGAACTGAATACCACAATTTTTTGCAACATTTAAATATACCTCCCAAAAATCACATGACCAAAACAACCAATAAAATTTACCAAAAAACATTTCACATAATCATTAAATATAAAAAGATGGCAATTTTAAAACAAAATTTTCTACTATGTACCAAGGAATTTTGTGTTTCTCAAGTAGCTGTTGATAAAGCACTGATGTAGTGTCCTTATGACAGTCTTGAACAAAATTGGTAGCTCAGGGTTCACAGGCCCTGACAATATTCCTGTTTTAATTTCTAAAATAACTAATGTCCTTACATTAATCTTACACTCCATGCTTAATGGTGTTTTGACTCAAATTATAGGCCTTGAGGTATGGAAAAGATCTACTATTGCTCTTGTATTTACTCGGGGTAATAAACTCTATATGCAGTTGTAGAGCAGTTAGTGTAATTCTGTCATTTTAAATGTTTTGAATGTTGCTTAATCCAATTCTTAGTTAAGAAAAAACATGTATCTGGCATTACAGATGTAGATCAATAGGGTTTCACTGCCAAGCGTTCAACCTTCACCAGTTTTGCTGTATTCTGTGAGTAAATAAGCTTAGCTGTGGACCTTGGACTTGCTGCTGGTGGTGTTGGTTTGTTTTTGACCTGGCAAAGGGATTTAACTCCTTACTGCATAAGTATATCACTGATGTTTTAACCAGTTTGAAATGAAACTCTTTTCTAATAAAATGACTTTTCACCTGGCTGACTGAGTTTTCACAGTGCATCACAGTACAAGGGGTTACTCCACATATATTTCAGGATCTTTAGGTGTCCCTCAACGATCATTCTTGGGGCCATACTTTTTTTAATTTAGTTTTTCAACATGTCCATGAAGTTCTCAATGCTGGGTTAACAAATGCACCAATTATTTCAGAGTGGGATATGTTGCAGAATCTAAGAATGATGTAAAAGCAATCAACAAATATTTAATTGATGTATCTGACTGGGCCAACAAAGTCGGTCTTTAGTTTTGTCAAAGTAAATGTCTTTTTATGCATTTCAGAAGAGAAATGGTTAGATTTCCAAGATCTTTAAACTGGGATATGCTTTAAGAGGTACACAAATCTATCTTGGTGTTATTGAAGTCCTCAAACTTTACTTTGATAAACATGTTAACGAAAGGCGTGAAATTTTAAGGTACATGTAGTTAATTTTGAAATCCATCTCCCCTCCATTGTAAGGGGGTATGCCACCACACTTCCTTATTTGTATATGCTTGTTCCACCATCACACAACCACAGAAAAAAAATCATGCGGGAAAGGAATCACTGCTGGTATATGAATAGATACTACACTGGTAATGAATTTCTGTAAAGATCAGTCACTAGGGAGCTCATGATCAGAGAGTAGAACTCAATGAATTTTAATGCTGTTTGCTTTAGATTCAGAGCAGAGTAATGCTTTTATTCTTATTGTATATTAGTTTTTTTGGTTTATGATACTGTGGAGACTTTATAGCTCACTTCACCATTTTTAACACTAGCTTCGAGACAGCTAGTGGCTCATGAGCTTAATTCACTCTCTTTGTTTGGAGTATAAATTAGAAGTACAATGGAATCTACTTGTCTTTTCTTATTGGCAAGTCACATTAGCCAGACTCCTGTTGTAGTACATTATGAGTTTCATTAGGACAGCTCTTTTTATAGACATGATGCCCTCTGGATTGATCTGTAAGTGTGGCTACTCATATAACCCTTTTGCTACCATCTCTCCTTTGTTAAAAGCTCTTCTATTCTTGGATGTCATGGCTTATTCTCACCAAACTTTCCTTATACAAATTGTCACTTTCGTCTTAGTAATTAAATTAATTATGATTCTTACAAGGCTTTCCTTGGATCTTGCTCATAGACTGTATGTGCTGGTCCAGCAGAGAGAGCACATATAAGTTAGTGTGTAGCTTAATTTAAGGAGATGTTCACCATCTGTCTGCATTTCTGGTCCTGCCAGCAGCAAAGAATATATTTAGCAGGTGAATGGCATGTTGAGTGACTGATAGCAGCCTTCCTTGAAGGCTTAGGGCTTATTTAACCAGATATGTTCTTTTTAGGAATCTGCAGAACTGCTTCCTATAAAACAGTGCATGTTGTCATTTTCTTATCTGACATCAGTTTGCCATCTAGTCGAGACACGGATTTCACAACTTGCCTTTTCAGTGCCCTCTATCCAAGGAGGATTCATGCTTGTTCTACATTCTAAGAAATGTTACAGGTCAGGATTAGTTAAATGAATCCACATCCCCAAAAAGATCTTACTCTTTGAGTCATCCTTCTGGAAGTAGTTGCAAGCAGGACAGTCCCTCATGAGATGTGATGGCACTGGACACGGGCTGGAAATGAATTGCTCAGGTGGTCTAAGGAGTCAGAGAATCACCTGATGAGCATTCCAGTTTAATTAACTGAGTGGTTGGGGTATCATTGCAGGTGTAACTGCTAGGAAAACTCTGCTCTTTGTATTACAGTGCAAATCTTGGTCATTAAATAAATATTTAGGGATTTCAGAAATGGAGCGTTTTCAGCTTTCTTTTGTTAACCTGCCCCACACATGCAAATAATATTAAACTGGGTTTGAGAAACAGTTTGTGTATCCTGCCATGATGCAGTGTTCTCTTCCTGTCAAATGGAAAAAAATACTAGGATTGGATTTTGTCCCAGCAAAACTGGCACAGGATATATAGAAATGAAGAAGGCAACTTATGTCATTGGTAGTAGGTCTGTTCAGTTAGATAATAAGAACTAGTTAGCCAGGTTATAGAATAGCTTTGGTTAGGGAAGTCAAGGATTTTTTTAGGAAAAGGTAGACTGAGATGAAAACATATAAACATTTGTAAAATTAAAGTAATTTCAATGTTGTGCTCATTCAGAAAAAAAAGATAATTAATAACACTGCTTCATCTGATACTTAATTTAAGCAAAGAGCTAGCTAGCAATGTGTCGACACAGTTGATTAGCACTTTCACTTAAGAAAACTGTTAATCACATTTGCCAGGTTGTTAAATACCCTGGGAAGGCATAGCTAAGAATTCAGAGGCCTAAACAGCTTAAATACAGTATTCAGGTGACAAAATGAGTCCGATTGCTAGAAGGTGTGTTACACACTGTAATTTCTGCAATGGGTCACATTTTCTTGGTGCTTTAGGTATTAGCCTTATATGTTTTTTTTACTGAAAGCAAAGAAAGGGAAAGTAATTTTTTTTTGAGTTTTTAACTAGGAAAATATATGCTGCCTGAACTAGAGTGCTAAGCCCTCTATTACATTTGAAATACACTTTTACTTTACCAGGTAAAAATATGGTATCGAATCTAGTTTAGAAAGGAGACAAAGTCTACAGGAATGTAAGGGTGCCTACAGAAAGACAGAAACAGGAGTCAAGAAGTTGGGCTACTTTTCTGTATGGTACTGGGTAGGCCTCTTTATAGTTTCATGTCAAGTTGTGAACATTGTGGATTAGGAACTACTCTTACGCACGTGCACACACGTGTGCGTGCAGTAGAAGTGCATTGTTAAAGATGTCCGAGTCTGCAGAAGAAGCTGAAAAATCTATGAGATGTTGAATATGTGTATTTGGGGTGGAGATGGGGTTATATAGGTGTTCAGTTTAAGATGCATAATAGGTTCTAAAATGGAGTTGATTTTCAAAGCAGTGATTGTGCTAAAGCAAAACACCACAAGATCTTGAGCAGAATTTGGGGGACTGCTGTACCAAATAAGCATCAGGTACTCGAAACAGCCTTCCAGCAGCAGAGATGGGAAAGCTCACCCAGATCACAGTAAAACCCAAAAATGCTGGAAACCATTATAAACAAGTGATTCATCTATAACCAGTGCTTGGAAAAGTGGCACAGTTTTCAGTTCTGCTGTTTCTCAACTCTGGGGTCTGCATTTTAATCTTGACTTTTATTTACTGTTTGGATTTTTTATGTTTTTTCCAGCTTTTGTTTGGGATTCTCTTTCCCAGTAAATTGCAGCTAGTAGATTTTTCTCTGTATTCTACATACATTGTATTTGTCTTGGCCCTTATGGCCCTAATGAAGGCTGGAAAAGGTCCACAAGAGTAAGTTTGCTTTCCTGGTTATTAGATCAATGCTCTTTTAAGGGAGGAAACTGCATGACCATTGAAAATCCATGTAAAATGTACCACTACCTTTATATGTTCATCTTTATTTATGTTTAGGTTTCTTAAAGAACACTTTTCATGAATGCATGTTAACAGTATTATAAACCAGCTACAGAACTGTTCTTCTAAATGTTATAGTAAATATTATTCTAGATATGGAGCTGGTGTGTGTGTTTTTTTTTTAATTGCCAAAAGTGTGATTAAAGGCAACTTACTGCCAGTCAAATGACAGTAAAGTACAGACTCAGTGTTATTAGCTAAGCATATGCCTTTTGTCTTATAGTCACGTGTTTGGTCCTTCGTTTACTTACTGTATGAGTTTATACAGGTCACTTACACCAAAGCTTCTGAAGAAAGTGTTAGCCAGCACATCATACCTGGTTAGCAGTAAATATATTCCAAGGAATTGTAACTGTCTTGGGAGACAAATCTTGCCCAACTTTCTGACCAGATGTTGCAAGCTAATTTGTCTATAATCCACTTGCTGTTTTTCAGTCATTCAATTAAAAAAGTAAATAAATAAATAGTTTGCTTAACTAAGTAAGTGGGCTGATCCATAGAGCCCCTTCTAGTTATCACCTGGGCAATAAGTGCAAAGGTAATGCAATGTATATGGATGATGATAACTTAACCAATCAGCAGGCATTAAATGTATATTATCAAAGCAGATCTTTACCCATAAGCAAGCTGTTTTTTTTCTATGCATACAGTCTTACTTAGAAATTTCAGAAGAAGTTTATTCCAAACGTTATGGTTAAGCTGACAGTTTACCTGACAGACCTTTTCAGTAGTTTGTTTTCACTGTTTTTGTGATACATTTTCTTACTTGACTGTGACACGAAACATCTGTCAGCTTAAAGTAACATGCTCACCTTATTTTGACTGTCATTATTAGAATTTTGAATTTTGATTTGGGAGCTTTAAAAAGGCAGACAGTAAACTTGAACCAGTCATAAGATTTGGATAAAAAATAAAAAAAATATGTAAAAAAATAGACTAGATTTGTTTAACTTAACGGCAACATAAATGTGGACATCTACACTGGAAAGGAGAAAAAGTCAAAGAACATAAGTAACCAAATGGTCTAAAGGGCGACTGAGTTTCAAGTGATAAGCCATTGCAAAATGATTTGCACCAGGAAGTATCCCAACGTGAGTGGGAAATTTGTCACAATCGTTAAAAAATGAGAACTTATGCATTTCATGTTAGATTACCCAAGAGTAGTGTTAGATAATATATTTAGACAGTTATAGCAGCACAGAACGTTTTATACAGCTTAGCTTACTTTTATGACTGAGTTAGTTCCACTAAGCATGGTATATTTATAAGACTTGAGATGGTATTCTTACAAACTACAGGAAACCTGGCCATAACTTCAGCGAAATTTCCCCACTTCTTTCATGTTACTTTGTTGCTTGCCAGTAAAATATCCTGCTCATTCAGTGCGTGCAAAGGGATCCTTTGTATTCACCTGAGCTACCACAAGTCCAATTGCAATTACCCAATTACCCTTGGTTTTATGTCTCGTCCAAAGAACAGCATCGCAGGAGTGTTTTCTTGCTCTTCTCTCCATGCTGCACTACACTGTCTGTCAAATTAATTCAGCCACCTGCTGAGGGAATACAACCCACAGCCTTCTCATATTCCTACATCAGAAGAGCATTTGCTGTGTTCTGAGCCACTAACGTCAGCCTGTGGTCCTGATTGCCACAGAGTCCGTACACTGCTGGAGTATGTAAGACTTGTGAGAAGCATAGCAAGAAGAGTGATTATTTTGCTGTTTGGATTACTTGTAATCGGTCACGTGAAATGCCTTTCTTAGTTTCAGAAACACTGAAATATCCTTCTATTCATATGCTGCAGTATTCTTTACATGAGGGAGTTCTCCTCTGTCTGACTCATACATCCGGCCAGTAAACCAAAGTCTTAACAGTACTGTAAGGTACTTGCGACGCTGCACGTCATCCAGCGTATGTCGGTCATAAAGAGACGTCTGGTATAAAGCAGATGTCAGCATGCACCAACCTCAGAACTTTTCTGCCGACTGTCAGTTTGCCTGCTCAGGACATTCACTCACCAGATTTGTCTTGAACCGTACTTCAGATAAGTACCCTGTTTGGGTTTTCTTACATTAAATTTTGGCTGTGGTTTGTATTTTTGGTGATTTCATGTCATCTAATAAGGGCAAGTGTCAGTGTGGAAGGCAGGTTCCACATAAGGATGCCCACGACTTGTGTTTGTTCTGCCTAGGCCCAGACCACAACCATATGTCTTGCGCTGTCTGTAAATTATTTGTCCCCAAAACCCTTTGGAACTGTCTAGCTTCTCTTGAGCTTTATCTAGAAAATCAACCCCTTAAGCAGTTAGCATGTGAAATAGAATTTATGTTAGGCCCTTCCGACAAGCCACCATCAAAAAAGGCAAGAGACCTCGGCTTGATATCCCTGCTGCTTCCTATCTTCTGGCCATAGCTCCTGAGGCTGATGTAGTTCCAGAGGGCATCCCAGAAACAGTAGACGACCCTTTGGCAGGTACCACGGTGGATGCCCCAAAGGACTCTACCAGCATGTCTGTGAGGGAATCTCAAGAGTCTGATAAGGGCGAAAAGGGGAAACCATAGCTCATTATTACTGAAGGCCTGTGTGGCATCACCCAAATCACCATGCGAGAGGATGTGCATACAGACATCATGGAGTGCAGGCCAACGTTGGGCCCATCCACCTTCCATTATATGGAAATTCCTAAGAAAAAGAAAATGAAAACAAAACGTGTAGCTCCAGTTTCCCTGGATCAAGCTCCGGATTGGCAGGCCTTTTCCCAAGGCTTGTTCAATGCTTTCTTAGCACTGTGTCAGCCTTTGGCTACTTCTGTTCCTCTGACTGCCTTTTCTCCCTCTGCCCCCTTTTAAGAGGATGTCTGCAGGCACTTCCTGAGATGAGGACTTATCAGGCAATGAGTCCTTAGCTTATTCCACCCAAATTGCTTCCTCTCTGGGTTATGCCTCACCAGAGGAAGAATCTAATGGCACAGATTCCCCATGGGGAGGACATTACCTTTGGGAAACTATTTTGAAGATGAAAGAGTTTTTCAAGTGGGACTGTTGCCAAATGTCAAGCATACAAAATAGGTATCGTGACCTACCCATCTCCTTCTGCCATACCTCCTATTCTTCCAGCCTTTTGTATGCCTTTACAGTGGCATCTAAATGTCCAAACTTCCAGCCAGCAGATCCAAAGCGTCCATATAGATTTTACAAGGTGCACGAGGATTCCAAATTCCTCTTCAAAGCCCCTTCTGCAATTCAGCTACTATCTCAGGTGATAAGGCATTTAAACTGTTGCCTTCCTCCTCCCTGCTGTCTTCTGATAGAGAGCAAAGTCATGGAGAGACTGAGGAAAAAAAGTTTACGCTTCTGCTACCTTGGCTTTTAGGGCCATTAATTATCAAACCGACATGGCCAAATATTCCCTGGCTCTCTTGTCAGATGCAGGTAAGCTCGTCTTGGAGCTCCCTGATTGTCCTTCCAAAGCTAAGTTGTCCCCTCTCCTCATTTCTTCTGCCCAGGTTACAAGGTGTTCTATTAAGTGCAGTTATGATGTTGCGGATGCCCCAGCCAGGGCAGCAGCTTCTTGGTCAGTTCTGAGCAGGTACTCCTGGCTCTGTTTACAGCCCTTACCTAATGACTTCAAGGCCAAACTGATGGATGCCCCTCTCAACAATAAAGCCTTATTTGGTAGCTCTGCTGTAAACTTTTTTTTAATCACTACAAGAGAAAGGAAAGGAGATCCAGGATCTTAAACATATCCTTGTTTCTCCAGTCCCTGTGTTCCAAAGGAACTATCCTTCTAAGACCGCCTTTGTTAGGAAGCCTGTTTTGTCCTCTTCCTCAAAAGGAAAGAGGGGTCCCTAGAAACAAAGCTCTTCTAAGACCTTTCTTTCCACACCCTGTCAGAAACGATCTTTTCAGCCCCAGCCCAAGCCTGGTAACCTGTGACTACCTGCCTTCAGGGCCATCCACCCCCCGCCTCTCTCTCCCTACCTGCTTGGAAATTGATAACCCAGGACTCTTGGGTTCTCTCCATTATCAAACAAGGATATTTCATGGTTTAGGAAACTTTTCCCTCCTTTAGGGTTATTCCACAGCCACCAAAAGAACAGTTGGCACCTTTTCCTCAGGTCATATCTGCCCTTCTTTCTCAAGGGACTATTCAAAATGTCCCACTTCTCTCAAATGGGGAAAGGGATTCTACTCCAGGATGTTTTTGGTCTCCAGGAAGGATTGGCCCCTAGAGACCCATTTTGGACCTTCCCATTTAAATACCTTTCTAAAAGTTCCCACCTTTCAAATGCTGACTTTGCCCACCTTTCTTCCCCTCGTATTTCTCCAAGCCTTCATGGTATCATTAGACATAAAAGATGCCTACCTTCATATCCCCATTCACCATCAGTTCAAGAAATTTCTTCATTTTTCTGTTGCTTCCTCACATTTTCAGTTCTGTGCTTTGCTCTTTGGTCTGTCTGCGGCACCGAGGGTCTTCACGAAATGTTTAGTTCCTGTCATAGCTTATTGTAAACTACAGGGTATACAGATTTTCCCTAGAAAATCTGCTCATCCAGGCCCAGTCCTCAGACCTTCTTCTAGACAATCTAACCTTCACAATTTCTCTTCTAGAGGGTTTGAGCATCACAATAAATTAGCAAAAATCCTCTCTGACTCCTTCTCAAGGCCAAATATTTCCCGGCTGCAGGATTCAGACAGGATGCTAGCCTGCCTGCCACAGAGAAGGTCCTGTTACTTATTTCCTATTTCCAGGGCTTATTACCCCTGCAACCCTTGACTGCCAGGGAATTCCTATGTCTCCTGGGATTCATGGCATCCACTACTCCCTTACTTCTCTTGACCAATCTGCACATGTAAAACATTCAGTAGTTTTTTAAGGACAGTTTGGATGCAACACTCCCATCCTCTGGACTTTGTTATTCCACTCCTACCTTGTTTAAAAAAGGAGCTAGACTGGTGGATCCTTCAGGTTTCAAGGAATCCAGCCCTACCAGTACAGCCCCACCTTCCCACCCAAGAATTGTACACCAATGCTTCAGACACAATATGGCATGCAACTCTACAAACTTGGAAAGTCAGGGATGCATGCATGGTCAGCAACCCAGACAAAGGAGCGCATTAACATAAGAGATGAAGGCTCTAATTTTTGCTCTTCAAACCCATGTTTTCCCCAGAAGTACTAAGGTGGTTCACATACACCACCATTGTCCTCTGGTACATCAACAAACAAGGAGGGATGAAATCTTATCTCCTATGCAGACTAAGCCTTCAAGCCAGGAGTTAGCCTTACAAAGACAAATCTCTCTTCAAGCTGTGTATCTTCCTTCAGCCCATAATGTGGTGGCAGACACTTTAAGCAAGTCTGTGACTCAGTTTCACTAATGGATGTTGCCCAGGGATGTGTTTCTGGACCTGTTCCATCGATGGGGTAAGCCTCAGATAGATCTCTTTGCCTCCCCCATCAACAGACAACTTCCTTATTCCAGGGTTCCACATACCCTGGCTTGGAAGGTGGATGCTCTGTCTTTCTCTTGCAAGGGAAAGTTTCTTTATTCATCCCCCCCACACACACACACACTTCCTTCTTCTCCAAAACGTCCTACTGAAGATTCAACATGACCAACCAAAAATCTTGCTGATACCCATCTTTTGGCCAAAACAGCATTTGTTCCCCCTCATCCTGCATTTAAGTCAGGGACAATCACCACAAGTTACCTCACAGGATTGACCTGCTCACACAGGACAAGGGGACTCTAGTGCATCCACAGCTGTTAACTCTGAACCTGACCCTGTGGGTGATAGGGTTCTAGTTCCCTTCTGACACCTTTTCTCCAAAGATATGCTGCTACAAGTTCTGCTGGAGGCCATAAAGTCACCTACTAGGAAATCCTACATTTTCAAATGGAAGAGGTGTATTAAAGATGATTTACAACCACTGTCAGTGGATGTTCTGGTGGTTTTGTCCTATCTGTGTGAATTGGTGAAGAGTGGGCTGTCTTCTTCTGTGAAAACCCACCTCTCAGCTATTTCAGCTCGTCTGCCTAAGTCACCTCCTTTAGCTTCTAGGCTGAAAGTCAAACTGTTCCTTAAAGGTGTTCTTCACATCTGACCACCAAGGAAGCCAGTCCCCCCACCCCTTGGGATCTTAACTTTGCTTTGGAGAAACTTACCCTGGTCCCATTTGAGCCAGCAAGTTCCTCTTCCCTACAACACTACACTTGGAAAACTGTGTTGTTTGTTGCAATTACTTCCACTAGAAGGGTCTCTGAGTTGCAGGCTTTGATGTCTAAGTCCCCCTTTACAGTCTTCCACAGAGACACAAGGTATCTGTACGCACTAATCCCTTTTTTTTTTTGCCCAGGGTGGTTAATGAATTATCCCTAAATCAGTCTATCAACCTTCCCACCTTTGTTTCCTTCTCCTCAATCCTCCAGTGAGACGATCCTGAACACTTTGTATGTACACAAGCAACTCTGATACTACCTAGACTAAACCAAATCTGTCCACAAATCTAAGCACTTGATTGCTTCTTAGCACCCAAGGGCCCTGGGTCAACCTGTTTCCAAGCAGACCATTTCCTCTTGGATCTCTAAAGCTATTTCTTTCTGTTATTTTTCCAATGGTTAGAGCTGATATTCTCCTCTGAAGGCACACTCTGCTAGGGCTGTGTCCTCATTGGGAGCCTTCTTTAAAGGCTTGGACACTAGTTCCATCTTGGATTAGCTACCTGGTTCTCGGTACATACCCCCACCAAACACTAAAAATTGAATGTCATCTCCAGGTCCAGGGCTAGATTTGCCAGAGCTCTTCTGCATGGCTTTGTAGAAAATGCTTCTGGTCCCCTACCCAATCTTTCCTGTACATGAGCTTTGGCATTCTCCCTCATGTAATGAATACTACAGCGTATGAATAGAAGGACATAGAATAGTTGTGTAAAATCTTACTATAACCATAGATGTCCTTTTCTTCTATATGATGTAGTATTACCCCCTCCCCCAATCCATTCCACCGTCTTTCCCCTGATACTTGCCTGTTTCCCTGGTGACATGTTCTTTCACTTTAGACCAGACTGTTACTTGGTGGCATTTAGCTCTGAGGTTGGTGCGTGCTGACGTCCGCTTTATACCCGATGTCTCTTTATGACCAACATACACTAGATGTGTGGCGTCACATGTACCTTACAGTTGCATTAAGACTTTGGTATATTGGCCAGACATATGAGTCAGCTGGAGGCGAACTCCCTCATGTAATGAATACTGCAGCATATAGAAGAGAAGAACATCTATGGTTACCACAACTATTCTATCTCTGATATCAACTGTGTAACTCTCCCAAAAAAAAAAAAAGCACAAATTTTTTTCAGAAAGGCAAGTTCCCTTGCATCCCATTGAAGGGACTTCACTCTTCAACATAACTTGGCACGTAAAAATCCACTACCAAACATTAGCGGACCTGAATTCCGCTGTGGGACCCTTAACCAGGATAAGCCGAATTCACAACAACTAACACCACACTGGCACAACTGTGAAGAAAATAGCAAGGAAGAAGCAACAGTGTCGCTCACTGAAACAAGGGAAGAAAATCAGCTGGGGAAGTAATATCTATGAGCTGTAATTCTGACAGTGACAACTCATCTGGTTACAGTTTTCCTGGCTATCTACAGAAGCCATGCAGGTACATGCCAGAGGACATACATTACGAGACTGAAAGCCCTTTGTTGTCACAGGTAGAATACTAGAGGTCAGCTTGTATCCGAGAGATGTGCTTAGAAATGACAGGAGAGACCACAAGTTTGCCTGTGTGTGTGTGTGGGTGTACGTCAGGAGGGAGGGAGAAATGTTATTTGAGAACCAAATGTAGGAAGTATTTTTACAGAACGTCCATCCATGCATGAATCGAGGTTCCTGGGTGTGTTTTGTGTGTGTGTGTCTGTGTGTCTGTGTGTCTGTGTATATATATATATATATGTATATATATATATATATGTGTGTGTGTGTGTGTGTTTACCTTTATGTCGTTGATCACACATGATCGACCGGCCACGTAATAGACTCATTTAAGCGAACCAAAACCGCAAAAAATTATAAATGTCGAAAATGTCAAATTTTGACATTTGTGGTCACGCCACACCTCCACACCAG
Organism: Protopterus annectens; assembly: GCF_019279795.1. Classification (NCBI taxonomy): domain Eukaryota; kingdom Metazoa; phylum Chordata; order Ceratodontiformes; family Protopteridae; genus Protopterus; species Protopterus annectens. The sequence goes on along the minus strand of NC_056748.1, from coordinate 865,306,580 downwards.
TGCTACCATGGGACAAAAAGGGGCAAGCTTTTCCGTTTGCTTATATGGAATTCGACATTGGAGACATTTACACTTCGGTATTCGCAGAAGCCATTTCATCCCTATTGGGATCGATGATGTAAAGGTAAATATATATATATATATATATATATATATATATATATATATATATATATATATGTATGTATAAAAATGCATATATGTGTGTGTGTGTGTGTGTGTGTGTGTGTTATGTAAATGTGTGTTACAATGCCATTCACAAGACACAGTTTCCTGCTGTCTGTCTCTGTATGGAGAAGGGAAAAAAATGAATGGATTATTTTCAGAATACAAAAATGTCTAGTTTGAAATTGCTAAGACTGCAGACAAGCGAGTTTAGCTTGTGCAGAATTGTTAAAAGGTGTCTGAATTTATGGGCAGGAACATTGTCGTTGGAGTTTGCAGTCCTTTGCGGTGTTCTGAAGCAAAGGGTTTGGCTTTGATCATACAAGCGTTAGAAACAATGTAGGTCACACGACTCTTCTTTCATAATGCAATGGTTACTTGATCCCCTTGGAGTCCTTAAACTTTGGGGATGGTATGGAGTATGTTGGCAGGCATTCAGGTTTTTGTTCTTGTGCCCTTTGATGCTTATGTGTGCAGGGCTGTGTGGTTCTTTCAGCTAGTGGTTTTGTGTTTTTGATAATTACCAGATGTCTCTTGGCTTTTAAATACTGCTACTTGGAAGGCAGGAGAAGTGGCAGTTTTCCCATCCATTCATATATTTTTTATTTCTTTCTTTCCTTTAATTATTTATTATTGTTAGCCTTATAATGTTTTGTATTTTTTTGAGCTGTCATTTAAAGCAATTTCTTTAGTACAAACTTTGCCAACCCTCAGTGTTTCCATCACATAACCGTTTGGGATGCCTGTCTCCCATTTAGGTTAAAGTAGTATAACAAGCGTGTAGAATTGTTAGCAGGGGGCTCAGCACAAAAACTTAAGGCACTAATGGACACCTGGCCCTGTGAGTCTGTTCACAACCCGTTTAACTAAAAGCTAATGCGACCTCCATCACCCCCTCCCCCACACTTGAACTTCCTTGCTTCCCCTATCATTTCCCTTTTTTTTTTTTTATTAAACTGCTTGATGCCATTACCTCCACTGGAATGCTTATTTATTCACCACCCTATCTTGTGGGAAAAAGAATGCTTCACATTGCACCTGAACTAACTTGTGTATTCTCAAACTGCCTCCACATGTTTTTACACTCAAGCTGTGTTGAACATTTTTGCCATATTTCCTTTCTCTTTCCCAAATGTAAACATTTTGATTTTTAAGATGTTCATCATATTGATCCCTGCTGCAGTAGCCTTATGTCCTGCCAAGGATACAAGAGCCGGCCAGGTTCCGTAGCTTCAGGGCACCTTCCACATGCCCAAACTGCCAAACACCTCAAGCCGAGCTGACTTAAAGACAAGTCTGAGTATGAAGTGCTTCAGAGTTTTACTGCCACTGAAGAGCATGCTGCTCTGAGACTTTCAAGGATTGATGTTCAGCTTGTGCTTTTCTTTGCTGGGCAGATTAGTTCTCCTTGGGGGAAAAACATCTATTTTCTTAATTATGTTAATTTATTACTTTCCTCTTCAGGAAAGTTATTTCAAAGCTAGGAGTGTTATTTAATGGACTGTTTTGAGCCAGTAACATTCTTTTAAATGGACCACTCATTTCTTTGTCAGTTTAAAAGTATTGTAAACTAACCAACAAAACATTTTCAGTGGAGAAATGTTGATTTTTTCATTGAGAGGCTGCTGTAGTGTTTGCCTTTTTACTGTGATTTTTCTGTGAAAAGGGCAATTTTTGTAGACTGGTAGTTTTACCAGCATTTTCCGTTTGTCTTCCTTGGGAGAGTGGCACCATTTTTGGCCTATTCATAGTGCAGATGACCAGTCCCATAGTTGGTCCTTCTTCCAGCCCCAAAAAGAAAACGTTAAGCAAACAGTCTTTGCCATCACAGCAGGCTAGCAGTTTGCCTCAGCCCCAGGTGTGTGACTCTGCTATGGTCATTTGTTGTACCTCAGATCGCTTATCTTTATCCTTGGATCCTTTTTGTGTAGCACCTCCAGCCACTATGGACTTTGGAGTGTTAGCAATGTCCTATGTGGCTTTTGGAGTTCCCTCAATGGGCACGGGAGAGACATTCTTGTCAGTCCAGGGAGAGGCGGAAGGGAAGGTTTCCCTACTGATAGGAGATTGTGGCCATCCCTGGGATGCATCTGCTGCCATTAGTAACACAGTTCGCCCAATTTTTCAGTCCAAAAGAAACAAAATCAAACATGAATCTACTCCTCTTTTAATTTCTTTGGATAGGCGTAGTTTACTGGGTATGGCTCGGGGTCAGGCTATTGATCCTTTCTGTAAAGTAGTTTCTAGTAAAAGATAGAGGGATTTCTCTTTTTCTGAAGTGATTATAGATTCTGAATAGGAAGATGCAGGGATGGATACAGGGTTTTGTCCTCAGATTTCTGATTCAGAGGAGAGCTCAGTTTCTTATTATTTCTGTTAGTTTTCCTTTTGCTAGAATGTCCCAGTGTTTTCAGTGGGAGAGCACTGAGGTTTCTCATTTCCTCAGACAATACTATGAATTGTTAAAGAAGGCTTTTCCAGAACCTACACCCATTCATCCTGTCCTGCCTGCTTTAGAGGGATGTATGTCTTTTTGCCTGCAGTTTTCCTGATAGTCAGCCAGAGTTATCTAAAAAAGGAGATCGGATGTATAAAGTTCTAAATTTTTACACACTGTTCTCAAACCAGACCCAGCAACTACTCTTTCTAATAAGGATGGGAAAGTTATTAATAGGTATGGGGGGAAAAGTGTATTCTTCTGCAACTCTGATTTCCAGAAATTTTAGTTGTCAGGCTCATATGTTGTTTTTTATGACTAATTGTGAATGTTTCAGAAATGTTTTATCTACAATTTCTTCTTGTGAAGAAAATTTTGCTTTAAATAACTTGGTTTCTTCTGTTGCACAGGTCACTACTCATTGTTTGCAGTGTATGTATGACTCTCTTGATAGTTCTACCAGGGCTATAGCCACTGACACTTTTTTTAAGGTTTTCAGGTTGGCTTGGCTGGAGAGATTTAGTGTTTGGCCCCTCTGCTGATGAACTGATCAAAACGTTGAAGAAAGAGGCATGTTGATCCAGGAAGTCTCTAAGATTTTTCATCCTTCCTTTTCCAATTTGTCCAAGCTATTGTCTTTCTCCTCATCCATTTTTGGGAAAAAACAGAATAAACAGAGACAATCATAAGGCATTCTTCACATATGTCTGTAATGTCAAAGGTAGCACCCAGATCTGTTCAGAACTGGTAGTCAAGGACACCACATATGCAAATGCTGTAGATATAGCAAACTTGCTGGCTGACAGATTAAGCGAAAATTTCACCCCTCTGCTCCCCCATCAGTAAATCAGGACATTCCCAGTACCTGCCTCCTTCTTCTTATATCTAGGGATTAGGTCATCGCTGCTCTCTAAGGCAAATAATACAGTCTCCATGGGACCTGATAACATTCCAGGCTGCATCCTACATGAACTCAGGCAGAAACTTGCAGCATCATTAGGCACCCTATTCAAACAAAGCCTAAGTACCGACTTTGTCCCAGCTGAGTGGAGGACAGCCACTGTCGTCCATTTACACACACGTGGAGCATCCACCAATCCAGAAAATTATAGACTCATCAGCCAAACTACCATGATCTGCAAGGCCATGGAATGGATTATCATGGACCTCATTAACAAGGACATTGGCAACTTCCAAACACTCGATCTCACACAGTTTGGCTTCAAGTGGAGGTCATGTCTGTTAAATTTGGCTGACTTTTTTTGAGACAGTCACCAAAGCCATGGATGAGGGGAAGACTGTGCACACCACCTACCTTGACCTGGCCAAAGCCTTTAACACTATTCCCCACTCGGGCATAAACTCTCTTAACTAGGCATCAATCCGTATGTTACCAGACTGGTAGCCAACTGGCTCACTGATAGAAACCACCTAGTCAAAATAGAGGAAGCCACCTCAAGCAGTAGACTTGTATGAGTAGCATACCTCAGGGTTCAGTCTTGGGGCCTCTGTTATTTGGGGTGTACCTTTCTGAGGTGTAGGCCAAAACCAGTGGGCTATGGCTGACCAAGTTGGCAGATGACTGCAAGCTGGGAGCTGTCATCAATTCCACTAGTGATGTGGACATCCTCCAAGAGGGTCTCACCCAAACAAATGACTAGTGCCAAAAACATGGTATCAAACTGAATACAAAAAAATACACCATCATTCCCTTTGGGGAAGAGTTATGTCCCCACAAATGATCACATTAATAATAATGTCCTAAGCATGCATACAGTCGTGAGTGATTTGGGCACCCATATTGATATCGACCTGACTTTTGACCACCATGTTGCTTCCATTGTACGAAAACTTTCTTACATGTCCCACCTCATAAGTAAGGATGTTATGTAGTCCAATATCGCCTACATTCTTACCCGTGGGTTCCGAGCCGAATATTGGCTCCGACTCGGCCAAACTTCTCTAGCTCAAAGTCTTTCTATTGGCTGGGCTAAGATGGTATCCCATGCTGCATTGCTCTATATCCCCAGATCTCGTTTGCCGCTCATGTAGCTCGGACGTGGTCTTGCTCTTGGCTGTGGCTAAGTACCTTTTTTCTTCTTCTTGAGAGAATTTATTACAAACAAAAGCTATTTTAATAGCTATTCCTAGTTTGGTGTTATTTGTGAAAAATGTTCAGTGTGTGTGTGATTGTTTTTTGTGGTATCCCACTAGCTGTTCCAACGGGCTAGGCCTGTTTCAGTTAGAGGACCTAGTCTGTCCCCTTGCTTCTCTGTTTTCTAACTTCTGGTCTAAAACCATTTAAATTAGAGGTTTTAGTCATAGTCCCCTTTGTGTGTGTGTACTACTGCTGTTCTAAAACCGTTTAAATTAGAGGTTTTAGTCTTGGTCCCCTTTGTGTGTGTCTGTATCTGAGGATTGTTTTGTTAAAGTTGGTTAGTGGTAGTTTTTTCCCGCGCTCAGTGTGGTGTAATTTGTGACTGTTTTCTCCAGTCGGTTCAGTACCTGTGATCTTTTGTCTTGGTGATTGTGGTAATTTCTTAAGATGTCTAAAGATTCGAAGGAGCACAAGCCCTCTTGCTTTAAGAAATGCTCAAAGTGTGGCTATAAAATGTCCATTACCGATGGACATTCGGTATGTGTTTGTCTGGGAGCAATCCATCTGCAGGGGTCTTGCAGCTTCTGTCATGCATTTAGTCCCAGGGTACTTCAGGAAAGAAAGAATAAGTTAATTCTGAAGGGATTTTTGAAACCCTTGTTCGAAGAGGGTCTGGAATCTGCTTCCAGCTGTAAACCTAGATCCACTAAATCAAAAAAGAGGTCTCTGGCTCCTCCTCGGAGCCACCGGAGAAAGTAATTAAATTAGCTTTGACATCCTCGGCTCCACTGTCCTCAGGGCTGCAGGAAGTGTCTGTGATGATGGAACCGGCGTCTGCTCCAATTATATTGGAAACTATTCGGAGCTGATCGCCTAGTATTAGGCAAGTATCACCTGAGAGGAGATCTCTATCTCCATCCCTGTCCTCCAAATCCTCCAGGACACTATCAGATGTGGATGTCGATAGGGTGGTGCAGAGAATCCTTCAGTCACAGGTTTTGGCTAAATTGTTCTCGGCTCCGTCCCAGTCTGCTCCGGAGCCCATCCTGCAACCTGCTTCGACTCTTCCTCCTCCGAGCGCATCCCAGCCTTTGGAGCCAGAGTGCTCGGCTCCGTGTGATGTTTCCAGGTCAGTTCCGATGGCCCCTCCTGGCTTATCGGTGCTGACGTCAGCTCCGACCCCATCGGCGCCGTCCACGGGATTCAGGACTCAGGATTCTTCAGTCGGGCCCGAGGGAGAGGCCTCGGGACATCTTTCAGTTCCTAGTCTCCCTCTCGGTGCTTTGGCTCTGGGAACCCTGACTCCTGTCATGGCCTCGGAGGCTGGTCGTTCTTTGGATTCGGGGGGGGGGCAACCTTTGAGACCATGCAGAGTGCGCTGGCTAGATAGTCAGCGACATCATGCGGGTCGGTCATTCTGTCCCCTACCACTCCGGTGCGGGTCTCTGATCACCACCTATCTTTAGACAGTGGATCCCCAAGGCCTCAGTGTACCCCCATGAGTGGTTCCCAAGTTTCTGCGGGCCCCTCAGAGTGTTTGCCTGAGGAGCCCCCTAGAAAGAAAATGTGCAAGAGGAAGCACATAAACTCCCAGGAAGAGTCTCTCAACTCGGATACTGACCTCTATGAATCGGAGGAGTCCCCCAAGTCATCCTCTGAGGATGTTTCTTTCTCTGACATTCTAGAGATGTTGAAACAAAGAGGTGACTGGCCATCCAAAGCCCCCTCCGAGGAGGAGGAGTCAGTCTTCTTGAAATCTTCAGTGCTCAGCCCTCCGCCTCCTGGGTGTCCCCACCCTTCGAGCTCATGGATTTGATTTGTCAGAGGGTGTGGGAGAACCCTGATTCTGTGGAACCTGTTCCCAGGAGACCCAATAAATTTCTGTCTGCTCCCCCGGGTAAGGAATTTTTGTCCAAGGGAAGTCCCTGTGGATGCCATGGTGGTGGCAGCGGCCACCCAGAAGGAATTAGCCGAGACTTCTTCCTCCATCCATCCTCCTAACAAGGAGTCTAGGACCATGGACCGGTACGGGAAGTGTACCCTCTCTTCAGCGACCTTTACCTTACGGTCGCTGAACTACTTAACTCACTTTACACTGCTCCAGAGAGATCTCCTCAAGGAGCTTGGAGATACTGTCACAGGTAACATTTCTGAGGTGGTGGCCCAAACGGTTAATGCCCAGATGTCTACCCTCAATTCCATCATTAACTCCTCCATGAGGCTGATTTCATATGCAGTCGAGGGAGCGAGTAGGGCAGCAAGCTCAGGAGTCGCCCTTAGGAGGCAGGCCTAGATGCGCCTTTGTCATTTCGCGGAGGCCTTCAAGTCTTCATTCACCGACGCCCCCTTTGATGGTTCCTCTTTGTTCGGAACCAAGGTGAAAGACACCCTCACCAGGTGCGAGCAGGAGGGAAAAACTCTGTCTGCTGTAGGGGTCCATTTTTCCCTTCCCTCTAGGCCTTATCCCAAGGCCCAGAGGGGTGAAAAGATGTGGTTCAAAAAATCACAGAGGTTTTTTCCCGGTGCGCAAGGTGAGCCCCCCTCCAGAGGCAGAGGAGCGGGAGGTTATTCAGGAAGACACTGCCCTGGAAGCAGAGGAGGTCCTTGCAACTCTGGAGACCGCAACTCCTTTCGCTGTTCTCCCTACAGTCGCTCCTGATGGGAGGCCCGACTGTGCATTTCCAGAGCCAGTCGGGGGTCGAATATCGTTATACCCGGAGGCCTGGCAAAACATCACCCAGGACCAATGGGTTTTACGAATAATTTCCGGAGGTTATGTTATCCCCTTTTCGTCAGATCCCCCTCCAATCAGGAAAATCCTGGACGTTCCACCCAGTCAAAGAGATTACGCGGCTTCAGAGGTTTCAAAGCTGCTAGAAAAAGGAGCCATCCAAGCATGTCCCCTCAGACCAGATTGGATTAGGGACTTACTCAAGATTCTTTTTGGTGCCGAAAAGAACAGGGGACCTGAGACCCATATTGAATCTCAGCCAATTGAACAACCATGTACAAAAGTCCAAGTTCTGTATGGTCACATTGCAGTCAATTCTCCCATTGTTGGGAAGAGAAGTCTGGATGTGCTCCATTGACCTCAAGGATGCTTACTACCATATCAAAATGGACAGGGCATCCAGGAGTCGCATACACTTCCGGCTGTGAGCCAGTCATCTTCAGTTTCGAGCCCTGCCCTTTGGTCTCAACACAGCCCCCAAGGTGTTCACCAAATGTATGGTGGTGGTGATGGCTCACCTGAGACGTCAAGGATTCCAAGTGTTTCCTTATCTAGACGACTGGCTCCTCACTGCCACCACCAGGCATCTACTAATTCAGACCAGGGACTCCACCATCACTCTCTGTCAACAGTTGGGCATAACATTAAACTGGGAAAAATCTGCCTTGTTGCCCTCACAGCATGTCATTTTTATAGGTGCAGAACTAGACACCATTCAAATGCGGGCGTTTCTACCACAGGAAAGAATCAGAGCCTTACAGCAACAAGTTCACACCCTGCTCCTTCTGAGAAGAGCGAAGGCAAGATGGGTTCTCCAACTCCTGGGGACTATGGCTGCGACAATTATGTTAGTCCCTCTAGCAAGATTACATATGAGGCTCCTTCAGTGGCTCCTCTTTGCTCAGTGGTCTCTCCAAAGGCTTCCACTTTCTCACCCTATTGTACTCATGGACAGGTGCAAACTGGATCTCAGTTGGTGGCTTTGCACCAACAATCTGGACAGGGGAAACCCTTCGCTCCACCGCCCCCGATTGCCACTGTGACCACGGACGCCTCCCAGATGGGGTGGGGGGCATTATCTAGGCAGGAACAGTCCAAGACACATGGCAAGAGCACGAGATACATTTGCATATCAATGTCCTGGAGATGAGAGCTGTGCTACTTGCATTTGCAGGCACTTCAGAGCTTTCTCCCTCTCTGGACTATTGCAGTCCACTCGGACAATATGTCAGTGGTGTGGTATCTGAACAAGCAGGGAGGAACCAAGTCATATCCCCTGTGCAGAGAGGCCATGCGAGTGTGGCAGTGGGCAGTGTCTTCCCAACTTTTTCTGGTGGCAGTGCACATTCCGGGGAAGTCCAACGTGATCGCAGACAGGCTAAGCAGAGCTATTCTGATGCCTTACAAGTGGTCCCTGAACCGTCTAGTTGCGGAACAGATCTTCCGCAGATGGGGTCAGCCTTGCTGTGACCTTTTTGCCAGCCCTCTGAATGCCAAATGCAGCAGCTACTTCATGTTGATCCCCACTCAGGGGGAGTCACTCAGGGATGCTCTAGTCCACGATTGGCCCTCCGGTCTGCTATATGCTTTTCCTCCGGTTCCCTTGCTTTCAAAAGTGATTCAGAAAGCGCAGTCCTTGGGAAGCAGAATGATTCTGATTGCCCCACACTGGCCTCATCAGGTTCGGTTCCCTTTTCTCCAGCCCTACATCGTGGACGTGCCTTGGATTCTGGACCCATAACCAGGTTTACTGACCCATGTCAGGGCAGCTCCATCCCTCTCTGTGGACCCTTCGGTTGACAGCCTGGCTACTCCACTTCCTTCATTAGTTAGGCTTCATCATTTTTCATTGAAGGTAGTTCATATTTTATCTTCCTCTCATAAACCCTCTACTAGGAAGATTTATTCCAACAAATGGAAGAGATTTTCAATCTGGGCTCATACCAAAGGGATTGACCCTTACACAGCTCCAATTGCTTCTGTTTTGGAATTCTTGTCTATGCTTTTTAGTCGGGGCTCAGCATCCGCCACCATAAAAGTCCAATTGGCGGCGATTTCTAACTTTCATGTTGCTAATGAGCCTAGTCTGATGGCTCACAGACTCTGTAAGGCTTTCCTGAAGGGCACTCTGTTACTCCGTCGTCCTGTTTCGGAACCTATCATGCCTTGGGATTTAAACTTTGTTCTACAGGCTCTTACTTCACCACCCTTTGAACCTGCAGCTACTTGTGATTTAAAATTCTTGACCTGGAAGACTGTCTTTTTAGTAGCCATCACATCAGCCAGACATGTTTCAGAGATTCAGGCTCTGTCTATAAAACCCCCATACTTGATTTTTCATAAGGACAGGGTTTCTCTCAGACCGAACCCTTCCTTTCTTCCCAAAGTGGCGTCTATCACTAATCTTAATCTGTTAAGTTGCCAGTGTTTTTCCCCAGTTCTCAAACAAGGCAGAATTTAAATTTCATCAATTGGATGTACACAGACAATTACATTTTTATCTGCACAGAACCAAAGATCTTAGAAAATCTGATCAGTTGTTTCCTTTTCGAAAAACAGAATTGGGTCTCCTGTCTCCAAAATCACTCTGTCCAGGTGGATATCCAGTTGCATCTCTTTCATTTATTCTTCAGGGGGTAAAGATCTACCGTTCCCGGTCAAGGCTCACTCTACTCGGTCTGTATCTACATCTACAGCCTATCAGGCCAGATTGTCTATGGATGATTTGTGCTGCGGCTACTTGGGCATCTCCTCACACTTTTGTTACTCATTACAAGTTGGACGTGGTATCTAGGGGCAGGTCTTCGTTTAGTTCCACAGTGCTCAGGAGTATTTTCCACTGAGCCTCCCAGGATTTGGGTGCTGGGGACACTGTCCCATGGGTAAGAATGTAGGCGAGATTGGACTACATAACATCAAGAAGTTATGTACTCACCATAACGTTCGATGTATGTAGTCCATCTCGCCTCACATTCTTACTTACCCACCCACCTTCCCCCTTCCTGGAGGATCTGGAGGTTATGACTGGTTTTCAGAACTCCCTTCACTCTATGGTTTGTTCTTCCTTTCTTTGGGTGGTGTTATGCATGGAGTATGAGTGTTGGTGTTCGCAGCAAACTAGATCTGGGGATATAGAGCAATGCAGCATGGGATACCATCTTAGCCCAGCCAATAGAAAGACTTCGAGCTAGAAAAGTTTGGCCAAGTCGGAGCCGATATTCGACTCCGAACCCACGGGTAAGAATGTGAGGCGAGATGGACTACATACATCGAACGTTATGGTGAGTACCTAACTTCTTGATATTTCATCCAGGGACAAGGAGGTCATAACATCCATGTATTCTTCCCTTATAAGGCCCATTATTGAGTGCAATGCCCCATTCGGCATGTACCTCGCAAAGCACATGCAGCAGCTGGAGAGACCACAGAGGTTCATCACCAGGAGAATTCAGGGCCTCAAAAATCTACCATACACAGATAGGCTAAAAGCCCTGTCCCTCTACCCTGTTTCATACAGACTCCTCAGAGGTGACGTCTGTCTGGCATACAAGGCGATTTCAGAACCCCGCCTTAATGGGACTGCTGCATGTCCACAAGTTAAGCTCCACTCAAGTAACCCACACACATGGCCTTAACCTGGTCTGTGACATCAATAGGACTTGTTGGCGGGAGAGATTTGTGTCCCAGAGACTCCCTCTCTACGTCAGGCAGAGTACCTCTTTACCCCTTTTTAAGCACAACCTGGATAACTGGATGGGAAGTAGCAAATACATCCCTGGGATTTTACCCATGACCCTGCTGGACAGGGGCATTTGGGGCTGATTTGCCTATGCATGGGCCAAACTCTTGGCTAGGCTTATAAGGGTCTCGGGGCCAATAGCCTAGTAACTTCCTATGATCCTATAAACAGCCTCAAATGAATTCAGGTAAACAAACATTTAAAAAGAAATGTCAGGGATTCCAAAAAGAAGTCTCAAACCTTCCAAAACCAGGACAGTCCAACAAGTCAGAATGACAATTAGAGATCTTGTGACCTTTTTCCCACTGTGGCCCCTTTTCCCAAGTCCTCTTTCTGAGGTGTAAAAGGGGTTTCATTCCAGGATGTTCCTTTGCCAAAGAAAGAAAATGCTTGGAGACCAGTTCTGGATCTTTATTTTCTAAAGATGTTTCTGATGGTGCTTAAGTTCATAATATTGTCACTTCACAACCTGTTACCTCTTCTTTCTCTTTCAAGTTTCTTGCTAACACTAAACTTAAAAGATGCTTATCACATTATTTTTCATCCAGATATTAGACATTTTGTAAGGCTGTATGTGTCTGGATCCCATTGTCAGTCCTCTGCCTTACCCTGTGGACTATCCTCTGCACCAAGAGTGTTCACAAAGGGCCTAGGTCTGATTATAGCTTATTGCAGGCTACAGGGTATCCACATTTTTCCATATTTAGATTACTTGTTTTTCTTTCTAGAGTCTTTTTCAATGTGTCAAGTGTCTCTGTATTAGGTGACAAATCTCTTGCACAAACTTGTATTTGAAGAGAGTATTCAAAATTCTTTCTTGACACCCTCACACAGGATTGTATTCTTGGGATGCCTGCAAGACACCTCAGTTCAAAGAGCTTTTTTTCCACAGGAAAACTAGATCTTATCTAGATCATTATCTAAATTTCCACTCAGACAAGTCACTGTGAGGGAATATCTCAAGCTTTTGGGTCTTATGATATCTGTGATTCTCATAATCTCCCTGGCAAGATTCCACATGAGAAAGATACACTGGTATTTGAAATTGATTTGTTCCCAGCATCCACACCCTTTATCTTTTCAGATCTCAGTGCTGGAGTTGGTCAGAAGAGCAATTTATTTATGGAGAAAACAGATATCCTTCAATCCAGGTTTCTCATTCTCCCTCCCTGCTCCAAAGCAGTCAGTCACCACAGATGCACTGGACTTTGCTTGGAGAGCAGTTTTTGGAGGGATAAAAGTGCACATGGTGTGGGATACCGAGGGCAGAAGCAAGCACACAATTAACAAGGATATGCCTGATGTTCTTCGTGTTTCACTGTTGCAGTCATCACACTTGGGTTTTCTGCCTGCAGGTAGCCCTCGGTTGGCCCGAATACCAGAGACTTAGTATTTCTGCATCGGATGCTGTCGCTCCAGGACTGCCGTCAGGTTGTCAGGGGTATAAAAACAGGCAGCCGACGCCATTATATCAGTCTTTCTTGCCGAGGAGCCAGAAGCAGTTCGCAAGTGCCGGTCGGCCGCTACCTGAATTTTCATTTATAAATTGAATAATCCTGAAGTCTTCTAAAGTTAAGTACCCCATTGGGGAGCTTTTTTTCTTGCTCTAACCGATGTCAGAAAAAGTTAACAATGGTCTTGCCTGTGGAAAGCAATTACCTCACAGAGATTTTTATTCTTACTGCGTCACCTCTTTAGGCCCAGACCACGATGTACATCACTGTCTGTTTTGTGCCTTAATGCCTGAACCATTTGTCATCTGGCTCTCTTTGTAACTAAATTCTTTCACTCTCAATCTCTGTATTCTGAAATGGCTTCGGTAAGCCATCAGACTACTGATATTCTGAAAAAACGCAAGGATATAAAGACTGACCGCATAGGTCCAAAGCTGCCAATGACATTTCCGTTAAGCTAGTCGCCAGTTGGCCAGTACTCCGGTGTTTTCGCAGCCCCTAATGCCCGCTTCAGTAGATTTGCAGGCCTCTACCAAGACCCATTCAGAGTCCGATATGCTGTGAGACTCTTCTTCGACTACGGAACCTGCAGATGTCTCTACCTTGGATGGGTCTGGACCAGCTGTGCAGGCACCAGCTTGTGAGGCAGTTCTTCACTCAACTGATGTTCGACTCAAACCGACAACTTTTTTAACCAAAACTACAGAGTTTCTTAGGCCCAGAGAATGCACTACACCTAGAAAATCGATGTCCTCAATAGAAAGGTAGTCTCCCATTAAAAAATGTTTCTTGGTATTTTTTCAACTTGGTAGTTGGTCAATTGCAGGTTAAGCATCTTTCACTTACATACTCGGGCATAAATAACTGTAACTGTTCAACTGCAGCAACTCAGAGTAAAATACAAATACTCCGATTTTTCTGCATAATCACATACCTTTCTGGTATTATGACTTGAAATTTAATTAGAATTTCCATACTGCTGTGTCTTACTAGCACATATGATGATACAGAAACAAAGCTTAAGCACATGTGGTGATGCAGAAACAAAGCTGAAGACAGATGTTTATCTGATGAATGCATTTGTTGCACATCATTGTACATTAGTTAGTGTAGCTTGCTTCCTCTTTGGCAGGCAAGTTACCTTGGTTAAAATATATGTCTGTCAAAACCGAAGACCTAGAAAACAGAGAGAATAGAAATAATCTAAGAATATTTGGATTCCCTATATATTAACATTCATCTTTCATTCAACTAACATTCAAGGTCGGTGGCACAATGCCAGGGTAATCCTATGGGCTAGGCTTGTAAAGGCTTCAGGGCCATTAGCCTAGTACACACCTATGAACCAAAGTGCATGCACCTGCTCCTTTGCCACAAAACCAAATGCATAGAATGGCGGAAGACCTTATTATGCGGATTAGGGAAAGTCAGCCTTCCCCTGCTAAGAGAAAAAGAGACCAGTCTCCTACAGCTTCTACAGACCAGGAGTCCGATGACTCTGAGATTTCTGATTATGAAAGACATGCCCATATCTGCTTATGAGGATTCAGATGCAGAGGAATCCATTCCCTCTGCCTCCCCTCCAGAGGATTTGACTTTTGGTGAAACCTTGCATACTTTGAGAGCATTTCCATTGGGAATGCCAAGACTGTCCTCGGTCCAAAAAAAGACTCAGAGAATTCTTAGAGTTGCCTCAGCACAGGCCTTTAGCAATACCCCCTGTCATGGATGATGATGATTTTTTTATGGAATCCAGTCTTACTCCTGACACTTTACCTCCTGCCCCTAGGAAACCAGACGGCTACTACAGAGTATCTGATGCTCACAAATTTCTTTTCAAGAATCCTACTGCTGATCCAGAGATAATTTCCCAGGGGCCTAAAGGTATCAAGGCTACTACAGCCAAGAATCCCACCCCTTCGGACAGGAATTCCAGAGCTTTGGACAGATGGGGTAAGAAGGTATATAGCTCTGCAACTCTTGCTATTAGGGCATTGAATTGTCAGTCTCACATGCTGAAGTACCAGCAGCATATTCTGAAACTTATTAAAAAAAAAGTGGCAACCTTTACAGACTGTGCAGAAAATAAAGAATTGTAGGAGCGTATGCACTCTGCAAGCCAAGTCAGTAAGCATACTTTGCAGTGTGGCTTTGACGCCCTAGAAGCATCTTGCTGGGCAGCAGTCACTGGATCTGTACTGAGAAGACATGCTTGGCTGAAGGAGCAGACCTTGCCAGACCATGTCAAATCAGTTATTAGATGCTTCTTTGAACAAGGACAGTTTGTTTGGCACCAAAGCAGAAGAGGTTCTTAAAAAGATTGAAGAAAAAGCTAAGTCTGTGCAGACTGTTAAAGAATTCTTACAAGTGCAAAACCCTAGATTCAGTAGGAATTGCCCTACCAAACACTGGTCCTTTCCAGCCCCCTCCAGGCCTTCTCAAACCAGACCCAGGGGAAACAGACCACCCAGACTACAGTCTCATGGTATGCAGAGATCTCAGCAATTGAGTGCCCCTACCCCTAAAGCAGGGAATGGTAAGTCAGTTCCTTACGGAAAAAACTCACAATTACTTTACTCCACTCCCCAGCCCTTCCCAATTGCTTTTGTCCCACCTCATAAGTAAGGATGTTATGTAATCCAGTCACGCATACATTCTTACCCGTGGGTTCGGAGCCGAATATTGGCTCCGACTCGGCCAAACTTTTCTAGCTCAAAGTCTTTCTATTGGCTGGGCTAAGATGGTATCCCATGCTGCATTGCTCTATATCCCCAGATCTCGTTTGCTGCTCATGTAGCTCGGACGTGGTCTTGCTCTTGGCTGTGGCCAAGTACCTTTTTTCTTCTTCTTGAGAGAATTTATTACAAACAAAAGCTATTTTAATAGCTATTCCCAGTTTGGTGTTATTTGTGAAAAATGTTCAGTGTGTGTGTGTGATTGTTTTTTGTGGTATCCCACTAGCTGTTCCAACGGGCTAGGCCTGTTTCAGTTAGAGGACCTAGTCTGTCCCCTTGCTTCTCTGTTTTCTAACTTCTGGTCTAAAACCGTTTAAATTAGAGGTTTTAGTCATAGTCCCCTTTGTGTGTGTACTACTGCTGGTCTAAAACCGTTTAAATTGGAGGTTTTAGTCTTGGTCCCCTTTGTGTGTGTCTGTATCTGAGGATTGTTTTGTTAAAGTTGGTTAGTGGTAGTC
The DNA here is from genome assembly GCF_019279795.1 of Protopterus annectens. Classification (NCBI taxonomy): domain Eukaryota; kingdom Metazoa; phylum Chordata; order Ceratodontiformes; family Protopteridae; genus Protopterus; species Protopterus annectens. The sequence goes on along the minus strand of NC_056748.1, from coordinate 865,290,763 downwards.
TTTTCCCGCACTCAGTGTGGTGTAATTTGTGACTGTTTTCTCCAGTCGGTTCAGTACCTGTGATCTTTTGTCTTGGTGATTGTGATAATTTCTTAAGATGTCTAAAGATTCGAAGGAGCACAAGCCCTCTTGCTTTAAGAAATGCTCAAAGTATGGCTATAAAATGTCCATTACCGATGGACATTCGGTATGTGTTTATTGTCTGGGAGCAATCCATCTGCAGGGGTCTTGCAGTTTCTGTCATGCATTTAGTCCCAGGGTACTTCAGGAAAGAAAGAATAAGTTAATTCTGAAGGGACTTTTGAAACCCTTGTTCGAAGAGGGTCTGGAATCTGATTCCAGCTGTAAACCTAGATCCACTAAATCAAAAAAGAGGTCTCCGGCTCCTTCAGTCTCCTCGGAGCCACCGGAGAAAGTAATTAAATTAGCTTTGACATCCTCGGCTCCACTGTCCTCAGGGCTGCAGGAAGTGTCTGTGATGATGGAACCAGCGTCGGCTCCAATTATATTGGAAACTATTCGGAGCCGATCGCCTAGTATTAGGCAAGTATCACCTGAGAGGAGATCTCTATCTCCATCCCTGTCCTCCAAATCCTCCAGGACACTATCAGATGTGGATGTCGATAGGGTGGTGCAGAGAATCCTTCAGTCACCGGTTTTGGCTAAATTGTTCTCGGCTCCGTCCCAGTCTGCTCCGGAGCCCATCCTGCAACCTGCTTCGACTCTTCCTCCTCCGAGCGCATCCCAGCCTTCAGAGCCAGAATGCTCGGCTCCGTGTGATGTTTCCAGGTCGGTTCCAATGGCCCCTCCTGGCTTATCGGTGCTGACGTCGGCTCCGACCCCATCGGCGCCGTCCACGGGATTCAGGACTCAGGATTCTTCAGTCGGGCCCGAGGGAGAGGCCTCAGGACATCTTTCGGTTCCTAGTCTCCCTCTCGGTGCTTTGGCTCTGGGAACCCTGACTCTGTCATGGCCTCGGAGGCTGGTCGTTCTTTGGATTCGGGGGGGCCAACCTTTGAGGCCATGCGGAGTGCGGTGGCTAGATAGTCAGCGACATCATGCGGGTCGGTCATTCTGTCCCCTACCACTCTGGTGCGGGTCTCTGATCACCACCTATCTTTAGACAGCGGATCCCCAAGGCCTCAAGTGTACCTCCATGAGTGGTTCCCAAGTTTCTGCGGGCCCCTCAGAGTGTTTGCCTGAGGAGCCCCCTAGAAAGAAAACGTGCAAGAGGAAGCACATAAACTCCCAGGAAGAGTCTCTCAACTCGGATACTGACCTCTAGGAATCGGAGGAGTCCCCCAAGTCATCCTCTGAGGATGTTTCTTTCTCTGACATTCTAGAGATGTTGAAACAAAGAGGTGACTGGCCATCCAAAGCCCCCTCCGAGGAGGAGTCAGTCTTCCTGAAATCTTCGGTGCTCAGCCCTCCGCCTCCTGGGTGTCCCCACCCTTCGAGCTCATGGATTTGATTTGTCAGAGGGTGTGGGAGAACCCTGATTCTGTGGAACCTGTTCCCTGGAGACCCAATAAATTTCTGTCTGCTCCCCCGGGTAAGGAATTTTTGTCCAAGGGAAGTCCCTGTGGATGCCATGGTGGTGGCAGCGGCCACCCAGAAGGAATTAGCCGAGACTTCTTCCTCCGTCCATCCTCCTAACAAGGAGTCTAGGACCATGGACCAGTACGGGAAGTGTACCCTCTCTTCAGCGACTTTTACCTTACAGTCGCTGAACTACTTATCTCACTTTACACTGCTCCAGAGAGATCTCCTCAAGGAGCTTGGAGATACTCTCACAGGTAACGTTTCTGAGGTGGTGGCCCAAACGGTTAATGCCCAGATGTCTAACCTCAATTCCATCATTAACTCCGCCATGAGGCTGATTTCATATGCAGTCAAGGGAGCGAGTAGGGCAGCAAGCTCAGGAGTCACCCTTAGGAGGCAGGCCTAGATGCGCCTTTGTCATTTCGTGGAGGCCTTCAAGTCTTCATTCACCGACACGCCCTTTGATGGTTCCTGTTTGTTCGGAACCAAGGTGAAAGACACCCTCACCAGGTACGAGCAGGAGGGAAAAACTCTGTCTGCTGTAGGGGTCCATTTTTCCCTTCCCTCTAGGCCTTATCCCAAGGCCCAGAGGGGTGAAAAGATGTGGTTCAAAAAATCAGAGAGGTTTTTTCCCGGTGTGCAAGGTGAGCCCCCCACCAGAGGCAGAGGAGCAAGAGGTTATTCAGGAAGACACCGCCCTGGAAGCAGAGGAGGTCCTCACAACTCTGGAGACCGCAACTCCTTTCGCTGTTCTCCCTAACGTCGCTCCTGATGGGAGGCCCGACTGTGCGTTTCCGGAGCCAGTCGGGGGTCGAATATCGTTATACCCGGAGGCCTGGCAAAACATCACCCAGGACCAATGGGTTTTACGAATAATTTCTGGAGGTTATGTTATCCCCTTTTCGTCAGATCCCCCTCCAGTCAGGAAAATCCTGGACGTTCCACCCAGTCAAAGGGATTACGCGGCTTCAGAGGTTTCAAAGCTGCTAGAAAAAGGAGCCATCCAAGCTTGTCCCCTCAGACCAGATTGGATTAGGGACTTGCTCAAGATTCTTTTTGGTGCCGAAAAGAACAGGGGACCTGAGACCCATATTGAATCTCAGCCAATTGAACAACCACGTACAAAAGTCCAAGTTCTGTATGGTCACATTGCAGTCAATTCTCCCATTGTTGGGAAGAGAAGTCTGGATGTGCTCCATTGACCTCAAGGATGCTTACTACCATATCAAAATGGACAGGGCATCCAGGAGTCACATACGCTTCCGGCTGGGAGCCAGTCATCTTCAGTTTCGAGCCCTGCCCTTTGGTCTCAACACAGCCCCCCCAAGGTGTTCAAATGTATGGTGGTGGTGACGGCTCACCTGAGACGTCAAGGATTCCAAGTGTTTCCTTATCTAGATGACTGGCTCCTCACTGCCACCACCAGGCATCTACTAATTCAGACCAGGGACGCCACCATCACTCTCTGTCAACAGTTGGGCATAACATTAAACTGGGAAAAATCTGCCTTGTTGCCCTCACAGAGTGTCATTTTTATAGGTGCAGAACTAGACACCATTCAAATGCGGGCGTTTCTACCACAGGAAAGAATCAGAGCCTTACAGCAACAAGTTCACACCCTGCTCCTTCTGAGAAGAGTGAAGGCAAGATGGGTTCTCCAACTCCTGGGGACTATGGCTGTGATAATTATGTTAGTCCCTCTAGCAAGATTACATATGAGGCTCCTTCAATGGCTCCTCTTTGCTCAGTGGTCTCCCCAAAGGCTTCCCCTTTCTCACCCTATTTTACTCACGGACAGGTGCAAACTGGATCTCAGTTGGTGGCTTTGCACCAACAATCTGGACAGGGGGAAACCCTTCGCTCCACTGCCCCCGATTGCCACGGTGACCACGGACCCCTCCCAGATGGGGCGGGGGGCATTATCTAGGCAGGAACAGTCCAAGACACGTGGCAAGAGCACGAGATACATTTGCATATCCATGTCCTGGAGATGAGAGCTGTGCTACTTGCATTGCAGGCACTTCAGAGCTTTCTCCCTCTCTGGACTATTGCAATCCACTCGGACAATATGTCAGTGGTGTGGTATCTGAACAAGCAGGGAGGAACCAAGTCATATCCCCTGTGCAGAGGGGCCATGCGAGTGTGGCAGTGGGCAGTGTCTTCCCAACTTTTTCTGGTGGCAGTGAACATTCCGGGGAAGTCCAACGTGATCGCAGACAGGCTAAGCAGAGCTATTCTGATGCCTTACAAGTGGTCCCTGAACCGTCTAGTTGCGGAACAGATCTTCCACAGATGGGGTCAGCCTTGCTGCGACCTTTTTGCCAGCCCTCTGAATGCCAAATGCAGCAGCTACTTCACGTTGATCCCCCCTCAGGGGGAGTCACTCAGGGATGCTCTAGTCCACGATTGGCCCTCCGGTCTGCTATATGCTTTTCCTCCGGTTCCCTTGCTTTCAAAAGTGATTCAGAAAGCGCAGACCTTGGGAAGCAGAATGATTCTGATTGCCCCACACTGGCCTCATCAGGTTTAGTTCCCTTTTCTCCAGCCCTACATCATGGACGTGCCTTGGATTCTGGACCCACAACCAGATTTACTGACCCATGTCAGGGCAGCTCCGTCCTTCTCTGCAGACCCTTCGGTTGACAGCCTGGCTACTCCACTTCCTTCATTAGTTAGGCTTCATCATTTTTCATTGAAGGTAGTTCATATTTTATCTTCCTCTCATAAACCCTCTACTAGGAAGATTTATTCCAACAAATGGAAGAGATTTTCAATCTGGGCTCATACCAAAGGGATTGACCCTTACACAGCTCCAATTGCTTCTGTTTTGGAATTCTTGTCTATGCTTTTTAGTCAGGGCTCAGCATCCGCCACCATAAAAGTCCAATTGGCGGCGATTTCTAACTTTCATGTTGCTAATGAGCCTAGTCTGATGGCTCACAGACTCTGTAAGGCTTTCCTGAAGGGCACTCTGTTACTCCGTCCTTCTGTTTCGGAACCTATCATGCCTTGGGATTTAAACTTTGTTCTACAGGCTCTTACTTCACCACCCTTTGAATCTGCAGCTACTTGTGATTTAAAATTTTTGACCTGGAAGACTGTCTTTTTAGTAGCCATCACATCAGCCAGACACGTTTCAGAGATTCAGGCTCTGTCTATAAAACCCCCATACTTGATTTTTCATAAGGACAGGGTTTCTCTCAGACCGAACCCTTCCTTTCTTCCCAAAGTGGCGTGTATCACTAATCTTAATCAATCTGTTAAGTTGCCAGTGTTTTTCCCCAGTTCTCAAACAAGGCAGAATTTAAATTTCATCAATTGGATGTACACAGACAATTACATTTTTATCTGCACAGAACCAAAGATCTCAGAAAATCTGATCAGTTGTTTCCTTTTCGGAAAACAGAATTGGGTCTCCTGTCTCCAAAATCACTCTGTCCAGGTGGATATCCACTTGCATCTCTTTCATTTATTCTTCAGGGGGTAAAGATCTACCGTTCCCGGTCAAGGCTCACTATGCTTGGTCTGTATCTGCATCTACAGCCTATCAGGCCAGATTGTCTATGGATGATATTTGTGCTGCGTCTACTTGGGCATCTCCTCACACTTTTGTTACTCATTACAAGTTGGACGTGGTATCTAGGGGCAGGTCTTCCTTTAGTTCCACAGTGCTCAGGAGTATTTTCCACTGAGCCTCACAGTTTTTGGGTGCTGGGGACGCTGTCCCATGGGTAAGAATGTAGGCGAGATTGGACTACATAACATCAAGAAGTTATGTACTCACCATAACGTTCGATGTATGTAGTCCATCTCGCCTCACATTCTTACTTACCCCCCTCACCTTCCCCCTTCCTGGAGGATCTGGAGGTTAGGACTGGTTTTCAGAACTCCCTTCACTCTTGGTTTGTTCTTCCTTTCTTTGGGTGGTGTTATGCATGGAGTATGAGTGTTGGTGTTCGCAGCAAACTAGATCTGGGGATATAGAGCAATGCAGCATGGGATACCATCTTAGCCCAGCCAATAGAAAGACTTCGAGCTAGAAAAGTTTGGCCAAGTAGGAGCCGATATTCGACTCCGAACCCACGGGTAAGAATGTGAGGCGAGATGGACTACATACATCGAACGTTATGGTGAGTACATAACTTCTTGATATTTCATCCAGGGACAAGGAGGTCATAACAACCCTGTATTCTTCCCTTATAACGCCCATTATTGAGTGCAATGCCCCATTGGGCATGTACCTCGCAAAGCACATGCAGCAGCTGGAGAGACCACAGAGGTTCATCACCAGGAGAATTCAGGGCCTCAAAAATCTACCATACACAGATAGGCTAAAAGCCCTATCCCTCTACCCTGTTTCATACAGACTCCTCAGAGGTGACGTCTGTGTGGCATACAAGGCGATTTCAGAACCCCGCCTTAATGGGACTGCTGCATGTCCACAAGTTAAGCTCCACTCAAGTAACCCACACACATGGCCTTAACCTGGTCTGTGACATCAATAGGACTTGTTGGCGGGAGAGATTTGTGTCCCAGAGACACCCTCTCTACGTCAGGCAGAGTACCTCTTTACCCCTTTTTAAGCACAACCTGGATAACTGGATGGGAAGTAGCAAATACATCCCTGGGATTTTACCCATGACCCTGCTGGACAGGGGCATTTGGGGCTGATTTGCCTATGCATGGGCCAAACTCTTGGCTAGGCTTATAAGGGGTCTCGGGGCCAATAGCCTAGTAACTTCCTATGATCCTATAAACAGCCTCAAATGAATTCAGGTAAACAAACATTTAAAAAGAAATGTCAGGGGATTCCAAAAAGAAGTCTCAAACCTTCCAAAACCAGGACAGTCCAACAAGTCAGAATGACAATTAGAGATCTTGTGACCTTTTTCCCACTGTGGCCCCTTTTCCCAAGTCCTCTTTCTGAGGTGTAGAAGGGGTTTCATTCCAGGATGTTCCTTTGCCAAAGAAAGAAAATGCTTGGAGACCAGTTCTGGATCTTTATTTTCTAAAGATGTTTCTGATAGTACTTAAGTTCATAATATTGTCACTTCACAACCTGTTACCTCTTCTTTCTCTTTCAAGTTTCTTGCTAACACTAAACTTAAAAGATGCTTATCACATTATTGTTCATCCAGATATTAGACATTTTGTAAGGCTGTATGTGTCTGGATCCCATTATCAGTCATCTGCCTTACCCTGTGGACTATCCTCTGCACCAAGAGTGTTCACAAAGGGCCTAGGTCTGATTATAGCTTATTGCAGGCTACAGGGTATCCACATTTTTCCATATTTAGATTACTTGTTTTTCCTTCCAGAGTCTTTTTCAATGTGTCAAGTGTCTCTGTATTAGGTGACAAATCTCTTGCACAAACTTGTATTTGAAGAGAGTATTCAAAAGTCTTTCTTGACACCCTCACACAGGATTGTATTCCTGGGATGCCTGCAAGACACCACAGTTCAAAGAGCTTTTTTTCCACAGGAAAACTAGATCTTATCTAGATCATTGTCTAAATTTCCACTCAGACCAGTCACTGTGAGGGAATACCTCAAGCTTTTGGGTCTTATGATAGCTGTGATTCTCATAATCTGCCTGGCAAGATTCCACATGAGAAAGATACACTGGTATTTGAAATTGATTTGTTCCCAGCATCCACACCCTTTATCTTTTCAGATCTTAGTGCTGGAGTTGGACAGAAGAGCAATCTTTTTATGGAGAAAACGGATATCCTTCAATCCAGGTTTCTCATTCTCCCTCCCTGCTCCAAAGCAGTCAGTCACCACAGATGCACTGGACTTTGCTTGGAGAGCAGTTTTTGGAGGGATAAAAGTGCACATGGTGTGGGATACCGAGGGCAGAAGCAAGCACATAATTAACAAGGATATGCCTGATGTTCTTCGTGTTTCACTGTTGCAGTCATCACACTTGGGTTATCTACCTGCAGGTAGCCCTCAGTTGGCCTGAATACCAGAGACTTAGTATTTCTGCATCGGATGCTGTCACTCCAGGACTGACGTCAGGTCGTCAGGGGTTTAAAAACAGGCAGCCGACACCATTATATCAGTCTTTCTTGCCGAGGAGCCAGAAGCAGTTCGCAAGTGCCGGTCGGCCGCTACCTGAATTTTCATTTATAAATTGAATAATCCTGAAGTCTTCTAAAGTTAAGTACCCCATTGGGGAGCTTTTTTTCTTACTCTAACCGATGTCAGAAAAAGTTAACAATGGTCTTGCCTGTGGAAAGCAATTACCTCACAGAGATTTTCATTCTTACTGCGTCACCTCTTTAGGCCCAGACCACGATGTACATCACTGTCGGTTTTGTGCCTTAATGCCCAAACCATTCGTCTTCTGGCTCTCTTTGTCACTAAATTCTTTCGCTCTCGATCTCTGTATTCTGAAATGGCTTCGGTAAGCCATCTGACTACTGATATTCTGAAAAAACGCAAGGATAAAGACTGACAGCATAGGTCCAAAACTGCCAATGACGTTTCCGTTAAGCTAGTTGCCAGTCAGCCAGTACTCAGGTGCTTTCGCAGCCCCTAATGCCCGCTTCAGTAGATTCGCAGGCCTCTACCAAGACCCATTCAGAGTCCGATATGCTGTGAGACTCTTCTTTGACTATGTTACCTGCAGATGTCTCTACCTTGGATGGGTCTGGAGCAGCTGTGCAGGCACCAGCTTGTGAGGCAGTTCTTCACTCAACTGATGTTCAACTCAAACCGACGACTTTTTTAACCAAAACTACAGAGTTTCTTGGGCCCAGAGAACGCACTACACCTAGAAAATCGATGTCCTCAATAGAAAGGTAGTCTCCCATTAAAAAAGTTCCTTGGTATATTTTCAACTTGGTAGTTGGTCAATTGCAGGTTAAGCATCTTTCACTTACATACCCAGGCATAAATAACTGTAACTGTTCAACTGCAGCAACTCAAGAGTAAAATACAAATACTCCGATTTTTCTGCATAATCACATACCTTTCTGGTATTATGACTTGAAATTTAATTAGAATTGCCATACTGCTGTGTCTTACTAGCACATATGATGATACAGAAACAAAGCTTAAGCACATGTGGTGACGCAGAAACAAAGCTGAAGACAGATGTTTATCTGATGAATGCATTTGTTGCACATCATTGTACATTAGTTAGTGTAGCTTGCTTCCTCTTTGGCAGGCAAGTTACCTTGGTTAAAATATATGTCTGTCAAAACCGAAGACCTAGAAAACAGAGAGAATAGAAATAATCTAAGAATATTTGGATTCCCTATATATTAACATTCATCTTTCATTCAACTAACATTCAAGGTGGGGTGGCACAGTGCCAGGGTAATCCTATGGGCTAGGCTTGTAAAGGCTCCAGGGCCATTAGCCTAGTACACACCTATGAACCAAAGTGCATGCACCTGCTCCTTTGCCACAAAACCAAATGCTTAGAATGGCAGAAGACCTTATTACGCTGATTAGGGAAAGTCAGCCTTCCCCTGCTAAGAAAAGAGACCAGTCCCCTACAGCTTCTGCAGACCAGGAGTCCGATGACTCTGAGATTTCTGATTATGAAAGACATGCCCATATCTGCTTATGAGGATTCAGATGCAGAGGAATCCATTCCCTCTGCCTCCCCTCCAGAGGATTTGACTTTTGGTGAAACCTTGCATACTTTGAGAGCATTTCCATTGGGAATGCCAAGACTGTCCTCGGTCCAAAAAGAGACTCAGAGAATTCTTAGAGTTGCCTCAGCACAGGCCTTTAGCAATACCCCGTCATGGATAATGATGATGTTTTTATGGAATCCAGTCTTACTCCTGACACTTTACATCCTGCCCCTAGGAAACCAGACGGCTACTACAGAGTATCTGATGCTCACAAATTTCTTTTCAAGAATCCTACTGCTGATCCAGAGATAATTTCCCAGGGGCCTAAAGGTATCAAGGCTACTACAGCCAAGAATCCCACCCCTTCGGACAGGAATTCCAGAGCTTTGGACAGATGGGGGAAGAAGGTATATACCTCTGCAACTCTTGCTATTAGGGCATTGAATTGTCAGTCTCACATGCTAAAGTACCAGCAGCATATTCTGAAACTTATTAAAAAAAAAAAGTGGCAACCTTTACAGACTGTGCAGAAAATAAAGAATTGCAGGAGCATATGCACTCTGCAAGCCAAGTCAGTAAGCATACTTTGCAGTGTGGCTTTTGACGCCCTAGAAGCATCTTGCCGGGCAGCAGTCACTGGATCTGTACTGAGAAGACTTGCTTGGCTGAAGGAGCAGACCTTGCCAGACCATGTCAAATCAGTTATTAGATGCTTCTTTGAACAAGGACAGTTTGTTTGGCACCAAAGCAGAAGAGGTTCTTAAAAAGATTGAAGAAAAAGCTAAGTCTGTGCAGACTGTTAAAGAATTTTTACAAGTGCAACCCCCTAGATTCAGTAGGAATTTCCCTACCAAACACTGGTCCTTTCCAGCCCCCTCCAGGCCTTCTCAAACCAGACCCAGGGGAAACAAACCACCCAGACTACAGTCTCATGGTATGCAGAGATCTCAGCAATGGAGTGCCCCTACCCCTAAAGCAGGGAGTGGTAAGCCAGCTCCTTACGGAAAAAACTCACAATGACTTCTTTACTCCACTCCCCAGCCCTTCCCAATTGCTTTTGCCCCTGGGAGAAAAACTTGCCCTTCATGCAAAAATTGGATGTCCATCACACAGGACCCGTGGGTCCTCAACATTGTATCCCAGGGGTACAAATTTTATTTCCATTCACTGCCAAACCCAGGCGAGTTTCCAGACCTTCCTCCAAACCAGTGGGCAGAGGCTCAAAGCCAGAAAGCTTCCCTGCTCAATATCAGAGCTATTCAGCTGGTTCCAGTAGAACAGAGGGGTCAAGGATTCTACTCCAGACTTTTTCTCGTACCCAGGAAAGAGGGCTCTTGGCGCTAGTCCTGGATCTTTCAATTCTCAATACCTCCCTGGTGATATAAAAGTTTAAAATGCTTACCCTGCAACAGCTTCTTCCTATGCTAGCCAAGGATGCCTGGTTAGTCACCCTAGACTATCTGCACATCCCCATAAGGGTGCTATGCAGGAATTATCTACGTTTCAGGGCAGGATTTATGCGTTATCAGTTCTCTGCACTTCCCTTTGGCTTATCTACTGCACCCAGAGTTTTCACAAAATGCCTGGCTCCAGCCATTGCATACTGCAGGCAGAAAAATTGAAATTTTCCCGTATATGGATGACTGCCTGATTCAGGCAGAGAATCAGGAATTGCTGTTGCAGCATCTGACATTTGTGAAACACCTTCTCACTTCCTTTGGGGTACACCATCAACAAAAAGAAATCAAAACTGTTACCCAGTCAAAAGATTGTATTCCTGGAAGCAAGCTTGGACACAACATCCCAGATGGCATTCCTCACTTCAGAAAAACAAGTCTATCTGACAACCTACTTCAAACACATGGCCACCAGAACCCAGCTATACTGCTAATTCCATATAAGACTGCATATGAGGAAACTTCAGTGGTACTTAAACCGTCTTTGGTGCCAACATTCTCATTCCTATCATACCATGTCTAAAAGTTTGGTGGGCATAAGCATGCTACCACAACAAGGGACTGCCCTTTCTCAACCCCATGCTGCCCATACCCTAACCACAGATGCATCAGACTATGCCTGGGGAGCACACATGGACGACAAATGCATTCAGGGCCACTGGAGCCCAATTCAAATTCATCTGCACATTGACCAAAGCGAGATGCTAGTTGTGCAGAATGCTCTGACAGCTTTCAGATCCATACTCTTTCCAGGACAACTGCTTATAAAAACAGACACCACAGTTATGTGGTACATCAACAAGCAGGGGGGAACTCACTCCTACCCACTCTGCACATTGGCTATGGCCCTGTGGCACACGGCCTTGGACATGCAAGTCCATCTGCAAGCTCAGTTCCTGCCAGGCAAACAAAACTCACTGGCAGATGACTTGAGCAGAAATCTCCTAAACCCACATGAGTGGCAATTGGAGCCCAGCACCTTCAACCTTCTGATTCAGAAATGGGGGACCCCTGAGGCAGATCTCTTTGCCTTTCCCTACAACCACCAGCTCAGCAAATTCTGCACTAGGAATCCTCACAGCAGGGCCTGGAAAGTGGATGCCCTATCTTTTCAGTGGGTAAATCTGTCAGTCTATGCCTTTCCCCCTCTGCCCCTTCTCTCAAGAGTATTCTGTAAGACAGGACAGACCAAGGACAATTCTCATTGCCCCAGACTGGCCATGCCAGCACTGGTACCCACTCCTGCGCAACCTGGCACCTACACCAGAATCCAACTTTGCTCTCTCAGCAGGAGGGACAGATTTTGCATCCACAAATGCAAACTCTAAATTTTGCAGCCTGGCTTATTCCTTGAATTCTCCTCCAGCAACCCTAAGCAAGCAGGTGCCAGAAGTCATTCTTGAAGCCAGAAGACCCAGTACAAGAAAATCCTATGCTGATAAGTGGAAAAGGTTCTGCTCCAAGATTCTATCTAAAAGAGAAGAGGACACAACTCTGCCCTCCCTGCCTCTAATCCTGGATTACTTAGATCTACTCCACAAAGGCTGGTCCTTCTCCTCCATTAGGATACATGCCTCAGCCATTTCGGCTCATTACAAATATGACACACCTCTCTCCTCGCACCCTCTAATCAAACAGTTCCTGAGAGGGGCACACAAATTAAGGCCACCAAGGAGAGCACCCACCCCTGCTTAGGACTTTAACTTTGTACTGGAAAAGCTCATATTTCCCCCCTTTGAACCTGCTGCGTCAGCAGACTTAAAATTCCTCTCTTGGAAAACAGCATTGCTTCTGGCCATCACTTCAGCTAGAAGAGTGTCTGATCTACAAGCACTTATGGCTGTGGAACCCTTCATTATTTTCCATGCTGACAGGGTTTTCCTCAGGACTAGCCATTCCTTCATGCCTAAAGTGGTGTCCAGTGTGGCTCTCAACCAATCCGTCCATTTGCCAACTTTCTTCCCTAATCCTCAAAATAAAGGGGAAATGATCCTGCACTCCTTGGACGTGCACAGACAGCTCAGATTCTACTTTGATAGGACTAAGCCCTTCAGAAAATCTGACCAGTTACTAGTCAGCTTTGCAACAGGGGCAGAGGGCAAGACCATTTCAAAACAAACATTTTCCAAATGGATAGCACACTGCATCCATTTCTGCTACAAGCACCATGGGAAACTAACCCCTCAGGGGGTCAGAACACATTCCACCAGGCAACATCTACCTCTACAGCATTTCTCAGGGGAGTCCCTACCAAGGACATCCTGGAAGCTGCTACCTGGAGTTCTGTACACACCTTCACCAAGCATTACCATCTGCTTATCTTTTCCAAATCCAGGGTAGGTTTTGCAACAGCAGTCCTGCAAGGCATGCTAGCCAGCCCTAACTCTTCTTGACTGCCTCCACCCTTCTTCAGCTTTGGGAATCCACCCAAATGTGATGACTGCAACAGTGAAACATGAAGAACATAGTACAGTTGTGTACACTTACCATAAATGTAGATGTTCGAGTGTATTCATTGTTGCAGTCCTGATTTCCCATCCTCCAGTCCCCTGGTTTTTCTCTCTCTCTCTTCCCTATGGCTATTACTCACCCATTTCAGGGGTATTAGTACTGGTATTTACTTTTTGTTGGTGGTGTTTTCCCCACCATAACTTAGCTCCCTATTTGGGGGGCTCTTGATATTTGGGGCAAGAAAAACTGATGTAATGGTGTCGGCTGCTTGTTTTGATACCCCTGATGACCTGACATCAGTCCTGGAGCAACAGCATCTGATGCAGAAATACTAAGTCTCTGGTATTGGGGCCGACTGAGGGATACCTGCAGGCAGATAACCCAAGAGTGTGATGACTGCAACAGTGAATACACTTGAAGATCTACATTTATGTTAAGAGTACACAACTGTACTTTCTGCTGAGGGCACTCGGCTGTCTGAACCATCGTTGTTCCCTGGAACCTCTGTAAGTGGTTACAGACAAGATCACAGTGATGTAATACATCAACAAGCAAAGAGGAACCTGGTCAATACCCTCTTTGTAGACTAGCCATGCTAGCTTGGAATATAGCTGCATAGCACAATCTCACTCTACAGGAAGCTTACCTTCCATCAGAGCAAAATTGTGTGGCAGACAAACTGAGCAGGACCAGGGCAGACCCTCACGAATGGAAACTAGATCCAGGGATCTTCCAAAATTTGATCCATCTGTGAAGAGTTCAAGTAAATGTCTTTGCCTCCTCTCTACGTAATCAACTGGCAAAATTCTGTTACAGTACTCCATGCAAGAAGGCCTGGAAGACAGATGCCTTTTCTTTGGACAGGAATGTTCCTGAATACCATTCCACTAATATCCAGGGTACTTCTGAGGATTCAGAAAGAATCCCCGCAGATCACTGTGGTGACTCCATTTTGGCCCAGGCAACTGTAGTTCTCACTTTTGTTGGACATAGCCAGAGGTATTTACCATAGGTTTCCTCACAGAATGGATCTACTCACACAAGACCAGGGGTGTTTGAGTCAACCTTACATCAATCATCTTCAAATGATTGCCTGGATGATACGGTCTTAATTCCTTTTAGGTACCTATTTTCTGAGGACATGCAATAGGTACTAATGGAGACAAGAAAGCCTGCTACTGGAAAATATATGTTGCCAAGTGGAAAAATGTTTTTCTTGTTGGCGCCAACAACATAGCCAGCAGTCGTTCAGGGCTAGTTGGTCTGGTTTTACAATATTTGTGTGAGTTGCTAGCTTATAGCCTTTTTATTCCTCTGTTGAGGTTCATTTAGTGAACATTTTAGCATGTCTGCCTATAGATCCTCTTCTTTCATTACAGTCTCATGTCAAAATGTTCTTGAAAGGGGGTTTTAAATAAGAGGCTGCCTAGAAAACTAGTGGGCCCCTCCTTGGGATCTTAATTTTGTGTTAGAGAAGCTAACACTTGCTCCATTTGAACCAGCTAATTTGGCCGACTTAAGATTCTTACCATGGAAAACAGTTTTACTGATTGCTCTGACCTCCACAAGAAGGGTGTACAAGTTGCAAGTTCTTATGGAGAGTCACCCCTATCTAATTTTCCACAGGGACAGTGTTTCTTTGAGAACTAATCATTCTTTTATGCCTTAAGCCAAACTATCCATTTCCCATTTTTCTTTCCTGAACCAAAAAAATGAGGGAGAAAGGATACTCCATACCTTGAATGTCCACAGATAACTCTGATACTTTTTTGACAGAATGAAGTCTTGCAGAACTTTGGATCATTTGTTCATTTCTTTTGACGGTAAGAAGGGACAGCCTGTATAAAAACAGACCATTTCCACATTGTTTAAGGCTATTACCTTTTGTTATACACACCCTGATGACCCACCACTGGACCAGTAGTCAAGGAGCCTCAAACCTCACCTCTGACACCAGCGGGGAAAGTTCACTGGGAAGATAACAAGTACACACACACAGTATCTCCAAATGCAACTCTCTGCATCAAGCACAATCGAGGACAATTTCCCTTTCGAACACACAGGGGGGATAGTTCCTCTCACTTTCTTCAGATCCTCAGTAAAGACTCCCTACTGGCACAGCTATAGAGTTGAATTCTTAGCCAGAGTTCCAAGCCAAGTCCTCCAACACTCTCTCTGTCCAACAAGTGCTTCATGTCCTTGCCCAAGCAGCTGACACACACACACTCTTGGAGATTTGATTTGCACACACACACACACACACACACACACACACACACACACACACACACCTGGGAAAGGCTGGCATAGATTTACTAGCTATGCCTCCTTCTGCCCAGGCTATAAGTTGGTTATTACTGCCACCAGAACCCCTTGCCAGCTACTTTAAGGCCCTTATGAGGGTACCCAATATACTGAGTGAACCTAATATTAATAAAAATGGTAGTTTGACCAAGAGCAAGGCTGTTAGGAGTGTCCCACACAGTGTCACCAAATAAATATGCAAGTACTCTCAGAACTTAAATATCTCTACAAAGATCAGCCACAATGAAAGGTTTAAATATATTTAATAGCAAATAATAAAAGAACAAGAAAATACTAAGTATATATTCACAGTGACATCAGAGTTCAAATCACAGGAAATACTTAAAATAACATTGAGGGACAGGCTCAGACAAATAGACCATATCTAAAGTAAGCTTCACTATATTCCTGACTATATCTTAGAGAGTTCCTATTACCTAATAGCAACTCTCTTACAAGAGAAGAGCAAGGCAGATGATATAGTGAATGGTTCTTCTTGTCAGGCCCAAGACAGACTACAGAGTGCTCTATCTCACTAATAGACTTCTCAAAATAATATCTGAACTATTATTTCTGAGATAGCTTGCAGAATGGCATCATTTCTGTTCATCTGACTTATAGTTCCCATGCAAATTCCTCATTGCTGGAAGCTGGCAGGACTTAGCACCTACTTGTAAAAATACACACAGAAGGGCTTTTGCTCAGATCTTTGGTAGGTGCTGGAAGTCCTAAAACAATTGCATACCTCCATGCTTCCTGAGTGGTAATTAGTTCACCCCACAGATGATACAGAAAGCTTCTGAGTACAGCCTTTGTGTGTCTGACTGAATTGAAACCTGTGAGATATCATCTTTATGGCATAGCCTGTAAAGTAATTTCATTTCAGATATTTTTCTAAAGTTTGCTGGGCTGAGATTAACCATCCAGTTTCCTCTTTTATAACATATACATTTAAACAGTTACATTAGTGCATATACATTTCTGTTCTCTCCGGTAAGGCACACTGTGGATACATTTCAAACACAAACACTTTACAAATACCTTTTCAACAGAAACATTTGTACAAATCAGTTTGATATACACATGAAATACAGATGTCCTTCAAGAATGCAACTGCAGTCCTGGCATATGGGTTGTCTTGCCTCAGGCAGCCCTTCGGTCGGCAAGATTCCAAAGTCTGGGTCACAAATTGAGAAAGTTAATAATTGTTTGTCTTGTGGTAAACAAAACTCTCAATAAGGACTTCCATTCTACTGCCCTCTTGCCCCTGCCCAGACCATGGCGTCTCAGCCTGCTGCCTGTGCTATCCCTCCAGTTTTGGATGTCCTGGATGATGTTTTCTCCGACTCCAGTGCTTCCTGATTCTCTCCTCCCCTGCTCCTGTCAAGCCAGACAGATAGTACAGGGTCCTGACACTTTCAAGCAGCATTTAAAGGCCCTCCACTCTGTGGATCTAGAAACTATTGGGGCCAAAGGCCAAAGGCTCCTCCTCCAAGAGCAGCCACCACTGCCAGACCAGGACTTTTCTCATGGTGCCAAAATTCAAGATGCTGACGTTACAGCACTTCTAATACATGCAACACGAGTATCTTATATAAATCAGTTTGATATTCACAAATGACATAATTATTTACAAAATTCCAGATAGCTGTTCTGGCAGTACCTCCTTTTATCACACTCACCATAACAAATCGATTTCAGTCAAGGTCTTGGATTATCTATGACTTTTTGGAAAAGGTTGGATTCTAGAAGCTGTTGGTTGGTCCTCTGTAGAAAGTAATATAAGTTTGATTCCTTCTCTAGGTCTAGATCAGGCTTTGCTAGGAATATTTAGTTGGGGCTCCTGTAGCCTTCTCTTTCAATGTCCCAAACACAGTTAGCTGTAGTAATCTACCCATATAGCTAAGACTACTGCAGTAGGGATTAATGTGAAGAGCATAGTACAGTTGTCTAAGCAGAACTTACCACAACAGAAGATATTCATATTATCACTGCTGCAGTAGCCACTCTCTCCCTCCATTGGACATGTTTTTTTGGTGTGTTTTTTATTCAAGGGTATAGACATTTTTTGTTCCTAACATTTGTCTTTTGTGGCTCAGACTCCCTCTTTCTGCTGGCAAGAAAGTTGTTTGCACCCAAACTTGCATTTTATTCACCTCAGTTCAAGCTGCTTGACAGTTTAGGCACATGGATGGTGCCTTGAAGCTTTGGAAACTGGCCAGCCATCTTTGGCAAGATATAACCCACATACCTAAGTCTATTGCAGCAATGATCATTCTAACGTGTTAAGTTCAACTTATACAACTGTACTTTTTTGTTCATTTTTTTTCTTTTTGATTTCTTTTGTAAACACTGCAATTTACTCCATGTATTTACCCTGTTTAAGACTGTGTGCATTTTTTCTGTGTTGGTGAAATTAGCTCTCTAGTGTAGGATGGCAACACTACTAATCTCTCATAGCAACTTTCACAAAGTTTTACTGTCACTACCTCTTAGAACAATTCTCTTAACTTAATTTCACAGAAGTCTTCTCATTCTCTGTCTCCTGAAAAGGCATGTATAATTAGTCAATATTTTCCAAATTATTATTATTATAAAACTGAGTGAGGGGTCTCATTCTACTACTCCTGTTTCTTAAAACACAAAGTGCAACTCAAGTTTACATTTACATGTCATAACAACCATTATCAGCAAATGGCATTTTCTGGGGGGATGACCACCTTAGCCTTACCATATAAATCTAAAAGGGAGAGCATTAAAGTGGGGCATTTGTACCCTCACAGACAGAATTAACAGGGGGTTGATAGAGGATATGTGCTGAACATATGTCAACCTACAGACATTGAAAATAGGAAGAAAGACCCTTGATAAACAGGAGCATCCAGCTAAAAATCTGGACATCCAATTTATTGGAGTTGTGTTGGGGCTTGGGCTAAGTCAGGGCGAATACTCCATGATTTATGTCCTAAAATTGTAAGACAACCCAGGAATCTAAGCCATCTTTAACAACTTTATTGAATTAGTATTTCAGGTATCAATTGAAAGCCTGTTCCAACATCGTGCAAGGGCCACTGAAATACATGTCTGTCTCATAACTGTGAAAACTTTGAATTTAAGTTGTATTAGTAGCATGGTAGTGTCTTATGTTGCCAATTCCATCAGTCTGTCTAACCACCTTAAGTCAGCCCCCGGGATTCAATAACACCTACATAAAGTATACACTAAGTGTACACTGTTGTGAGTGAACAGACAACACAGCCATAACCCACACCTTCTTCCTCATAATTTTAGTTTTCCTACTGATATGTTTGCAGCTTTAAATACTGACGGGGATTCATAAAGGTTACCACAAAGTGGTAATCTTTCTGAGTGACTAGAAACCCAAATAATGTGATAAGAATTTTCTTGAATACATATTGTGTACACTTAGTGTAGGCTTTATTGAATCTGGCCCATCGTTTCTTAAGGCTGTATCTTCTAAATGTAACTTACCTTTTATTTGCCAGTATGTGTTAGAAAAAAAAAGAAGTCCTGTCCTTACCATAACATTCCATCTGTGTCTGTGTTGTCGATCTTCATTCATTCTTGATGAATGGAACTCTGTTCTGACCCCTCGGAACTGTCTTAGCTGTTATACAGCTCGCGCCAGCTGAAAAAACTCTTGAGCTAAGGTTCTACCCGTACTGCCTCTCTGTCTATTATCTCAGACTGAGTTTGCAGCCAAAGTATAGAAGGATAACAGAAGCCCTGTCTAAGGTGAAACCTAAAATCCTCCCAGAACAAATGTCCAAACCTCCAGAAGTCCTTAGGAGGGGGCAGGAGGGTGGAATGCCAAGAATGAATGAAGATTGACAACACAGATGGAATGTTATGATAAGGACATAACTTTTTTATCTGATTCTGTTAATCTTCATTCATTCTTGAGGAATAGGACAGATTCCCCAGCTACTTTAGGTCCTGGGTGGCCTTAAGGAAGAATATTTCTGAGCATCATAGAGCCAAAAGATGCTCTTCCCCTGGAGGCTATATCCAATTTGTAATGAGTGATAAAGGTATGGGGAGTGGCCCATGTTGCGGCTGCACATATTTCTTCCATGGAAGTCTTGGAGTAGAAAACAGCTGCGGTGGATACAGATCTGGTAGAATGCACTCCAACAGGCGCAGGCAGCTTGAGGTTATTATGATTGCAAATTAAGGTAATACAATCCCTAAGCCATTTTGATAAGGTAACTCTGGAGACTGGTTTACCCAAATTTGAACCTGAAAAGGATACAAATTGATCTGATTTTCTAGATTGTTTGGTTCTGTCCAGATAGAAACTTAACTGTCTGTGAATATCTAGCAAATACAAGCAGTATTCACCTTTATTTGAAAAATTTGGAAAGAAGACTGGAAAATACGTTAGTCTGGTTAATATTAGATTGAGACCACTTTCTGTAGAAAAGGACCTGTTCTTAATGATACACTATCCTTATGAGAAATCCTGTAAGGATGTTTCACACATAAGGCCTGCAATTCAGAAATTCTCCTGGCAGAAGTGATAGCCACCAAAAAAAAAAAAAAGTTTTCCACGACAGGAACTTGAGATCACAAGTAGTTGCTGGCTCAAAGGGCTGAAGGACTAACGATTGTAATAAAGTCAAATCCCATGGAGCTGTATGATCCTTGAATGGGGGGCTTTAGGTGTAAAGTGCCTTTAAGAAAGGTTTTACATAAACAATGAGAAATCAAGGTATGATCAACAGACCCATTGTGGAAATTGGAAATGGGTGCTAATTGGACTTTGGTGGAAGTAGAAGTTCCTAGTTCAAAAAGTGAAGCCAGAAATTCCAACACCTTATCAACCAGGTCTGAAAGGGGATCTAAATTGTTCATATGGGCCCAGATTGAGAATCTGTTCCACTTGCTAAGATAGAGTTTCTTGGTGGAGGGTTTATTTGAAGCCAGAAGGATTTTTTGTACTAGAGAAGGTAATTTGCTCTGCCTGGCAGTTAATAGAATTGGAGATACCAAGCTGTCAGCTTGAGATTGTGAAGGTTGGGATATACCAATCTCTGTGGGTGAGAGAGCAGGTCTGGAACTGGGTCCAGAATCCAAGGACGGTGAATCAACTGAGGCCAAAGGAAGGGAAACTAGACTTGATGAGCCAGTAGGGTGCAATGAAGATCACTTTGCATCTCTACATTTGGCCTTTCTTTAAGAATAGGAGAATGAGAGGGATTGGGGGAAAGTCTCTTGGGGACTCCCCTGCGGGGGAATTAGGGGAAAGTAGCTGCTGCATTTGTTGTTTATTGGGGAGGCAAAAAGATCATAGAAAGGCTGGCCCCACTGACAAAAAATGTTTAGCACCACCTTGGGATTGAGCAACCAATAGTGAGGCAGGAGGATGCGTCTGCTCAGTGTGTCCACTGTCACGTTGCACCTTCCCGGGATATGTGCCACTTTTAAAAGTGGTTGGAATCAATAACTCATTGCCATATCCTGAGAGCTTCCTGACAGAAGGTAGGATCTAGTTCCACCTTGCTTGTTGATGTACCAGACTACTGACATGTTGTCTGATTGAATTGCAGCTGTCCCTGAAGGAAGGACAAACTGACAAGCTTGCAATGCTAGAAGCACCGCCCTCAGTTCTAGTACACTGATGTGCAAATTGGCCTCTTGCAAGGACCAAGTACCTTGAACTATTCTTCCCAGATAATGCCCCCCACCCGATCTGGGAGGCGTCCGTGGTCACTACAGCAGTGGGCGGAGAAGAACCAAAGGTGCGGCCCCATAGATTTTTCTTCTGACTTCATCCACCAGGATAGATCCTTCTTGCAGTGATTTATGAAAATCTGATAAGGTTGGCTATGTCTGTATCGACCATTGTGCTGCTAGGAGCCATTGAAGCTGCCTCATGTAATAACTTGTGAGGGGCACTAAAGTTATGGTCACTGCCATAGATCCCAGAGCTTGCAGGACAAGAAGAGCAGGAACCTTGTTTTTGGAAACTTGCGACTTAATTTTTGTAATCTGTGTAGAGGGAGAGAGGCTACACAAGAAACTGTATTGAGGTGTTCTCCTGTAAATTCTAGGTCTTGTGTTGGAGTCAACTGTGATTTCTCTCTGTTTACACTAATGCCCAAAGACTGGAAAAGGTTCATTATGAAGTCTGTGGCTTGAAGCAGTAGACACCTGGTTAGGGCGGTGAGGAGCCAGCCATCCAGGTATGAAAACACACTGTACCTGTGTAGCTTCAAGTGAGCTATTACCACTGCCAAGCATTTGGTGAACATCCTTGAGGCTGTGGTGAGACTGAAGGGCAGCACTCTGAATTGAAGATGACTGGCTCCCAGCTGGAAGTGGAGGAACCTTCTGGATCATTTGTCCATCTTTATGTGGTAATATGCATCCTGAAGTTCTGTAGAACACATCCAGTTGTTCTCCTCTAGAAAGGAAATGATAGACTAAAGCATGACCATCCAGAATTTTGTTTGCTGAATGAAATTGTTCAGAAGGCTGAGATGTAAAATTGATCTCCAGTCCCCTCTCTTTTTTGGCACTAAAAAGAATCTTGAGTGAAATCCGGATCCTCTTTGGTGTGGTGGGACTTCTTGGATGACTCATTTTTTCTAGCAGATTTTGAATCTGTACAGCTGCTTGATCCCTCTGATTGGATAGAACAATGGGGAGTAGGAATATGAGTAAAGGGAATTTGGTAATTCTCTGCACCCAAGTATTCAAAGTTATCAGCTAGGCTGTCTGGTGCTGTGAAAATCTTCCCCATCTGCTTCCAGAGGTAGGCAGTTGGGCCTCCATTCAGGAGCACTGGTAGGGCTGCCTGGAGAATGAATCTCTGGAGCCCTGATTTCATGCACTTCCTCTGCCACGGGGAGAGTGTCTTCCACTTGAGCTCCCCCACCCCCACCCCGATGGGAGTATTTGCCAGGTGTGTCCTGCAAACGCCCTTGGAACTTTTTGAACCACATTTTTCCACTTCTCTGATTCCTAGAGTAGGATCGTTGAGTAGAGAAACGAATGCCCACAGCAGATAGGGTCTTTCCATCTTTTTCACACCTGGCTAGTGTGTTTCTGACTTTGGGGCCAAACAAGGAAGATCTGTCAAAAGGAGCATTGATGAAGGAAAACTCGAAAGGTTCCATGAAGTCACCCAAGCACATCCAGGCGTGGCGCCTTATGGCAACGCCTGAACCCGCTGCCCTAGTTGCTCCTTCAGCTGCATGAGCGATGAGCTGCATGGCCGAGTTCAATATAGACTCCAGGGTGGCAAGTTGGGAGACAACTTTATCCCACACCTCATCAGACACAGCTTCGATGAGGGTATCCGATAGCTCCTTTTTCAGATCCCTTTGGAGTGTAGTAAAATATACCAAGAAATTTTAGGACCTAAAAGCGAAGGTTGATGACTCAAAGACCCGCTTCTTCAAAGGAGGATTTTAATAACGCCTTTAAAAAATCAACTTATTCTGGCATTCTGCCAGGATTCTGGAACTAAAAATTTTAGCAGACCTTACAGTTAGTTTCTAGATGGGGCGCACCCAAGCAATATATGCACGAAAGATGCACGTCTGAATTGGACATCTTTCTTCCACAATCTTAGCACTGCTTAAAGCCACATGTGACATTCTGCTTCTTCACCATTTTGAAGAGGACACACACACACACACACACACACAAACACACACACACACAATACAATAGAAAAAATAAAGTATTCTAAAATATAGAGATCAAGTTTTAAAGGACTATGTAGATATTTAGATCAAATTAAAGCACTTGGCTGGAGTGTATCGGCTGATGCATCTTATCAGAATGTCAAATGAGATCTGAGGTAATAGAGGGGGGCATTAGGGGTAGCGCCTTAGCGCATACGTTTTTTTAGCTGGCGCTAGCTGTATAACAGCTGAGCTGGATCCGAAGGGTCGGAACAGAGTCCCATTCATCAAGAATTAATGATGATTGACAACAACAGATAGAATGTTATCTTAATCTGTCACAATAGAGCATACCCTTCCATAGTGGAATTCTTTTAGTGAATTTGTTTTAAACATTCTGAGATAGTAAGGTGATATAGTGTTCATGCTTTTCTTTAAAAAAGGCACATCAGTCTCATTTCTTTTTTTCTGATACTAAAAGGCCTTTTATACAGTCCACAATTTCCCAGCCGATAGCATTCAGAACAGTAGGCTTGGTAATGCATGCATGACTTTGTGTGTATTGTTCATATGTAAAGCCTTGTCCTTACACCATTGACAGATGGAGACTAAATAATTGGTGAATGACAAAAAAATAATGTTCATAAGTTGGAACCACCCATATTTTAATATCATGTGCATACTTCTTAATCTTGCTGGAAGAAATTGGAAAAATAGAAAGCCTAATATTAAACACAACAGAGGTAAGTTTTGTAAAATTGTGCAGCAGCTTCCATTAGTTCTCACTCCGCTTACTACCATTGGACTATCATAGTGCTGTTTTGTTGCTTTTGTGAGTAGCTTCCCTAAACTGTAAATTGCTCAACAAGTTTGTTTCCTGATGATTACATACATACATGCTGATATTTCAAGTACAGGCATTAATGCCCTTCTAGCTTGCCAATATACCAAAACACTTGTTCCCATAATAAGTGTCCAGGCTGTTCTTAATTAATATCTGAACTAATACTTGCTTTAATGTAAGTTGGTAGTCTGTTCCATGCATCGGCTACTCTGTCAGAGAACCATTTAGTACATATCTCTTTCCTATAGAATTTTCTACAAAGGTTGTCTGATGATTCTCTAGTACTTTTTGATAACCCCAAACATTCCCAGAGGTAGTTGTCCCTAAATGTCCTATATACCTGAAGAAGATCTCCTCTTAGATATCTGTAAGAGGCACTGTACAATTTCAGATTTTAGTCTTTCATGTTTGTTTATGTCTTTCGGCTTTTCCCAGTTAGGGATCGCCACAGCGGAACTCCGGTCCGCTAATGATTGATAGTTGATTTTTACGTGCCGAGTTACCAGCCCTGACGCACAACCTTCAACAAAGGTACGCCATTAACGCATGTCTCCACGCAGAAGACGCTCTAACTGAGAATCGAACCGGACAGCGTCTTACTGTGAGGCGACAATGCTACCGCAGCACCATAACTTAAATTTTCACATCCATAGATGCCCTTGGTATATTTCCACTGTACTCTTTCCAGTTTACTCATGCATGTTTCCTTATAAGGTTTCCATATTGTTATTTCATACTTGAGTTTGTCTAATATAACTAACAAACAATGACTTCATTATTTTTGGTTTCTTAGACTTTATAAATCTTTTTATACAACCTATAGTTCTAAAACTATCATTATCTTATTTATTTGTTTTACATTTGTTAACCAGGATTGTCTGACTGAGCAAAAGCCCTTTTTCAGCAGAGGCCTGGGGAGAAAAGCTCCAAAACATAGTTACAAAAAATATAACCATTACAAACACAGTTAACATTATAATCATTCATAATAAAACTTGTAGAACAGTTATCGTATATATGCAGTTATAATTTTCTAAAAAAATGTTATGAAGAATACTGCAGCAGAAGGAAAAGATATAGTGTTAGGTAAAAAATTATGAAGTAGACAAGTTTAAGTTGTAAATGTTTTGGTATAGAGGAGAAAAATTATGGTAAGGCAGAGGAAGTTAGGTTTGTTATTTAGTGAAGGTATATTCAAGGAGGCTAAGAAAAGGTACAAATCCAGTGACTTTTTAAGTACTCTTTAGTGGCTAGTTCGAATACTTTAGGATGTGAAAGTGATCTAACTTCTTGTGTTCCAAGCAATAGAGGGATGGTAGCTGTATGTAATGGTTCCTGTTTTGGACTTGGGCTTGTAAATTTGTAAAAGGTCTTGGGTGGAGCTCCAGAGTAGTCTGGATGGGACATAGTGGTAGATTATGGTGCCTAGTGCTGGATAGTAGGATGGTGAATAAATAATGGAGTGTATAATTTGGAGCTGAGAGAGGAATAGGAGGTGTAGTAGTTTGAGCCAGTTTAGATGTTTGAGGGAGATAACCGTGGTGAGATTTGTAGGTTTATTGTGCAGCAAATCTGACTATTTTGTGATGGGTTGATTCGAGTTTCTAAGTAAGGTGGAGTTAAGATTTGTGAGTGTTTGGGAGCAGTATGTTAGGCATGGCAAAAGAAAAGCATGTGTGATTGTGGTTCTAGATTCAGGGGTTAGGAATTTTTTTTATTTCTGTAGAGATGTCCTAGTTTTTGATGGGTTTTTTTTGGTACAGTTATTTATATGGAGGTAGAATTTTAGCTGATCAACAATGGTTACACCAAGGAGTTTAGTACTAGAGTCAGCAGCTATGAGTGTGATTTAGTGATTTTATTTGAAATGTAGATTTGATACGAGTAAAAGTTTTGGGGAGAAAGAGTAAGAGTTTGGTTTTTTTGGGATTCAGGATGAGCTGATTATTGGTGAGCCAGGTTTCAACAGAGTTGAAAGAAGACTGGGTAGTTGTTAGAAGTTCAGAAGGTGAGTTAGCAATCATGATAGCTGTGGAGTTGTCTGCATATTGGACTAATGAGGATTGCGGGCAAGAGGAGTAGAGTGAGTTGGTAAAGATATTGAAAAGAAGTGGTCCAAGGATGGATCCTTGGGGGGAACACCCATTTTCACTGGAAGGGGAGATGATAATGAGAGGAGTCCCATCTTACTGATTGCTGTCTGTCAGTGAGATAGCTGGAAAACCATGCTATTGTTGTAGTAGAGAAGTTGGGATCAGAGAGTTTATTCTGTAACAGAGAATGTGAGACGGTGTCGAAGGCTTTTGAGAGGTCAAGGAATAAGCATAAGATAAGTTTGATTATCTCTAGCTGTAGAAATGGTGTTGAGAAAGGAAAGTAGAGCTGTAGTGGTATTATGTTTGGGTCAGAAACCGTGAGGAGTGTGCACTGTATAGGATACTGCATTACTTGTGGATGTATGCATTTTTCTAAGACTTTAGACAGAGAGGAGGATAGCTATTGGTCTGAAGTTTGAGAGTTCTGTGGAATTGCCACCTTTGTGAATAGGTATGGTATAGAATAATTTCCAGATGGGTACTTTAGCTTCAGAGATGGAACGGTTGATTAAAATAGATACTGGCAAAGCAATAGAGGGAGCAGCAATCTGAAGAGAGTAAGATGGAATACAGTTAACAGAAACAGAGCATGGTTTTAGTTTGGAAAGAAGGGTTTTGATGTAAGCAGTAGGGACTGCTTTAAGGAAAAGAGTTTGCAGAGTTGGCTGTTGTTGTAAGTTCCAAGCAATTTGGAGCATTGTTACTGGAGTATTTTAGATTAGGATTGAAAAGTTTGGCTATTGACTGAATGAAATAGGCATTGAAGGTGTTAGCAGTCTTTGTGAGACTTGTTAGGTGATAGATTAGTTGTTAGGTGATAGATTAGGTGAAGTAGGATTACCAGGATGAAGTATTTGGTTTATGGCATTCCAGAATTTTTTGGGATCTGATTTTAGGGCAGCTGGAGGGTTATAGTAGAAGTCTTTTTTATCTTTATCAATACACTTTTTTTATTTTATTTCTCAGTTCTTTATACTTTTGCAGATCAGCTGGTAATTTAATTTGGGTCCAAGTTTTCCACGCTCGGTCTCTGGTTGTCATGAGAGTGTAAGTATTCTTAGATAACCAAGGGGGATATAGTAGCTTTTATCCTTACTTTCCATAATGGGGCTAGTGAGTTTGATATTTAGGAAGGTTGAGTTAAAACCTTGAACTGCTTCATCAAGTGGGAGCTGGGTGAGGAAGTTCCAATTTATTCTGAGTAAGAGATTATTAAAAGTTTCTGGGTTGAATTTGGATAATTTACAACAGGTTATGTATCTATGTGATTTAGATAAGTGAGAGGTATGCCTAAGTACCTTTATTGGAGAGTGATCACTCATGGAGTCGGGGAGTGTTTCAGGACTATGGTATGTAGAGGGATTTGAGACAAGAATCCAGTCAATGAGTGTACTGGTAGAATGAGTGTTATTGGTATGAGTAGGCTGGGAGATAAGTTGCGAAAAGCCATATAGATTTATATAGTATGTTGAGTTAGGACTGGTGAGTGTTTCCCAATTTATGTTCACGTCCCCAAAGAGGATGATTTCTTTAGAGATATTGTGGGAGAGGTAGGAGAGAATGCTTTCCAATAAGGGAATGTTGTCCCCTGGTGGAAAGTAGATAGAAATGACAGTAATAGTAGTATAGTCATTGAGCTTAAGGTTTGCTACCAGTAATTCTGTGGGAGAAAAGGAAGGTATAGACAGCTTTGGGTATGTAAAAGTGAGGTTGTTGGAGTATACAATTGCAATCCCCCCACCTTTTTTATTAGTGCGATTGAGACGTATTATATTATATCCAGGAGGGAGTATGTCCTTATCTAGGTTTTGTGGTTTAAGCCATGTTTCTGTAAGGGAAATAATGTCTGGGTTTTGAGCAGATATCCAAGCATGAAGTTGGCTAACTTTATTAAGTATGCTTCGAGTGTTTGTAGAGTAATAGGAGATGTTTGTTTTTTTTTTTTGGTAAATTACTTGTGGTTGATAAGGTATTGTGAGGAGTGGTAGAGTTAGGACTGGGTCCTGGGTTAGGTGGATATCACCTGATGGGAGTAGTGAAATAGGATCGTAGTTAGGTTTGGGTCTACTTCACCCTGTCGAAGGCTGACAATATCGAAGCTGATATTGTCGGCACCAAAATGTCGAAAGCGAAAGTCATTGTACGTGTAAATGGAAATCGCCATAAGGGGAGATTTCCATTTACTGCAATGTAGTGTGATCTCTGAGTTGGTATATTTAAGTAGTGGGGGTGTGTGGGGTGCAGGGGGGCTTGCCCCCTTGCATAGAGCAATTTGTGTTGTGTTTGGGTGTGTTTTTTTGTGTGTTCAATGTTTGGGGGTTTCGACATTTTCATGTCGATTATTACACTGTCGACAGTTTGAGTTTTCGACAGCATAATATAAACGCTTAGGTTTGATAGTTATTGGGTAGTATTTAGTGTATTTTGATTTATTTGTAGATATTCTGGAATGGGAGGGGGGATTTTTATTTTGGGGAGTTGTACATTCATGGGGAGGATGTATGCAGATATGAGTATTGGTTGTTGGGTATAGGAGAAGTTATAGTTGTGTGTATGGGTAGGGGTATAATGATAAGGGGTTAATACTGTTGGTGAGGAAGTTAGAGCATGGAGGAGACATAGTGATAACAGTGTTGCAGGGGAGAGGAGTGATATATGCATGGTGATTACTGGGAGAAAAAAGATATAATAAAAGGTAAGGACCAGGAAGAAGGTTAAAGTTAGCGGAGGAAGTATGGGTAAGCTATATTATGTGTAGTTAGTTTGAAGGAGTGTGGTGTGATAGATGAAGATGTGGGTAGATAGGAAACAGGAAGGGGAGGGGGTTTGATTATAGGAGGGAAATGGTGAAAAGTATAAAGGAAATCTTGTCGGGGTTGGGTGGGAATGGGGGTGGGAGGGGAAGCGAAGTGAGCCTGAGCGTAGCGAGGGTGAACGGAGCAGGGCTACACCTGAGGCAGAGAAAGTGCCGTTCCAAAGGAGACTATGTATAAGCTGAGATCTTGAGTTTGTCAGGATAAGTAGAAATCAGAGTCAATTAACCTTTAAATGTCTAAGTTCTTTTATAGTTATTGTTAGTCTGACTCCAATTTTTGAGAAGTGTTTTTGAATTTTGCCCTGAAATTCTTAAAATGATATAAAATTAAAGCTGGGGTTAGTTATAGGTGAAACAGATGAGGTAATGAAATGTTATTTTATAGATTTAAGTGGTTCTCAAAAGAAAGTGGACTTTAGTTTGGGGGGGGGGCACTAACTCGAGAGTATTATTCAGCTGTTTCTCCCTGGTGATGTACTCATCAGTACAGTGGTTTGAGTAAGGAACTATGCAGCAGAAATGTACTAATACACTCACTAACATTTGTTTAAGGTAATGCAGGTAAGGTATTTTACTGTCTAGACACTTGGAAGTTAAGCACCTGCATTAGTGTTTAGTCTCTAGTTGCAGGACAAGTGTCTCTGGGTGCCCAGTGCTCGAGAGAAGTTTGAAATTTCCACTGCTTGATATGGGGGGGCAGAGACCTGCATGACCTGATGGGTGGTTTGGATTACTGAAAGAAAAATAGAAGAAAAATGTTAGAGAGCATTAGGTTAAGGCAGCACATACTGTGACAAGTCAGACTGGACTTGGTTTAGCAATAGTCAATAACAAAAACATCAGGTAATGGTTATTCCTGCTTCGGCAACTGATACCATAAAATCTTTTCTTATGGCAATATACAAAAATAAAATGTAAATAATATATAAGCAGTTCTCTACTGAATTAAGCAAGATATACTTTTTCAACATGTTTAAACACTAGTCAATGCAGTTAGACAGAGCAGTTAAATGCAACATGTGAAATAGCCCTTCTGGCTCTATAACAGTAAACAAGGAAAACAGAACATATCTAGGTGCATATGTGACAGCAGTTCAGTAAGCAGAATTATCTAAAGGCATCTTGCAGTGTTAAAAATAACAGAAACAGATAATATAAGCTGTTGTACTAAAGAATTAGGTATTAAACCACAATGTACAGCATACCTTGAATGCAAAAACTTACAGGAGGATGATTACACACCAGAGGAGACAAACAGATGCTGTGGGATTTGAAACAAAAAAACAAAATAAACAAAATGGCACCCTGGGTTTAAATTATCTCAGGCTGTCCAATACAGAACAAGAGCTGGAGGGGGGAGGGGTAAAGACTACAGGGAAGGAGAAGGCTAGCCAATTGGTAAATGAACTCTGCAGGCACTCATTGTGAAGTGCAAGAGGAATGGAAACCACTCAGTGAACCTTAAGAAAAGGTATGCTACTGTGCACAGTCACTCTACTTTATACTGTAAAATCAAGGCAAGTGTAGACATTATCTAATTTTACCCTGACATTCTTAAAAGGATATAAAATTAAAGCTGGGGTTAGTTACAGATGAAACGGGAAGTAATGAAATGCTATTTTATAGATTTAAGTGTTTCTCAAAAGAAAGTAGACTTTAGTTTGGGGAGGGGCACTAACTGGAGAGTATTATGCAGCTGTTTCTACCTGGTGATGTACTCATCAGTACAGTAGTTTGATTAAGGAACTATACAGCAGAAATGTACTAATACACTCACTAACATTTGTTTAAGTTAATGCAGGTAAGATATTTTACTGTCTAGACACTTGGAAGTTAAGCACCTACATTAGTCTTTAGTCTCTTTAGTTGCAGGACAAGTGTTTGTGGGTGCCCAGTGCTTAAGAGAAAAGTTTGAAATTTCCACTGCTTGCTATGGGTGGCAGAGACCTGCTTGACCTGATGGGTGGTTTGGATTGACATGATTAGAAAAACTCATAGCTGAATCTACCCATATAACCAAGTCCTTAAACGAGTCTATAGTTTCAATCACTATGTGGTGTATTAAATATTCACCTTTCAGTTTGTCTCCCAAATCTCATATGCTTGGTTTTTGATGCATTTGTCAGCATATTATTCTCCTATCCCCAAATGGTCAATTTAGTCAAGTTGTTTTGCAGACATGCTTTATCAGTAACACATGTAATCAGTTTACATGTCATCTGCATATAGAGTATAAAACACATCAGATGAAAAAGTTAAGTCTGAAAGATACAAATCTAAACAAGTAAGGGCCTAGGACAGAGCCCTGTGGGACACCCTGACTGTAACCAAGGATTTCACCTGTACAGTTGCTGTATGATGCTTGCCATGTCCTGTTTGTAAGAAATGCAGCTATCCACCTTATCCAAGAGTACATGAATACCTAGTTGTACTAATTTATCGATCAGTGTTTTGTGTATGACCCTGTCAAATGCTGAAGTTGTCTATATAAATAACATCACAGCACAATTTTTCATTCTTGTCTGTTGTTATATTGTTATAGAACATCATGTTACAGGTGGTAATAGATCTGTTTTTAACATATACATGCTGATAAATGGTTTCAAGTCCCAACCTATCCTGTTCTGATAATAACTTATCTAATATTACATTCTCCATTACTTTCCACAACATGAAAGTAGACTTAAGGGCCTATATTACTCTGGGTTTGTCCTACTTCCCTTTCCCTTAAAACCAGGTTTAATAAGCGCATGTCTTCAATCTTGAGGAATGTCCCCATGTTTATACGACCTAGTGAATAATAGATATAATGGTACTGCCAAGTTCTTGCTGAACTGTTCTCAGGTCATTGTTACTAATTCTGTTCACTCTCTGTGATTTGTTTGGATCCAGTTTGCACAGTTCTTTTTCAGTATAATCTAATTTAATTCCAGTATCTGGATGTCACTTGGAGAACTTATCATCCCTTTTGTGGAGCCAAACTGTTTTGCATAAGATTTTGTAAATATATCTATAATCTGTTGTGTCTGAGAATAAATTTTAGAATCTGCACACAGTTTATCAATTATGTGTATTTACTCCTTCCACATCTTGTGTATCTATAAAAAGGTTTCCTGTTATGCTCAATATCTTTATATAAATTTTATTCAAATTTTTCTTGATCTTGTCTCACACTATGCTTAATCTGTTTGTTCAGCTTGTTTGTTAGTTTTCATAGTTGTAGTTCTACCTTTCTTCCATTTCTTATATTTTTTTTCTGTCACCTTGTGGAAATAAATCCCCCTGATGTTGTATGCCTAGATCCTGATGTGTTAAACATTTTTTGATTTCTTTTGCACTCAGTTTCTCTTTCAAAACTTTCCACATTCCATCTGAGGTTTTTCTACAGGACACCTCACTCCAGTTAGTTTCTCATGGTAACTGTTTTGCTTCCATATAATCTGTAGTTAACCATCTGTGCATTTGCTTAGATTTCAGTTTAGCAGAATTATCTAGCAACAAATTAACCTTTATAATCCCATGATCACTGTGCATCAATGGTGATAAAATTTGACTTGAAGTTACAGTAATTTCTTTGGGAACACAAAGTATGTCTAGTATGTTCCATCCCCTGGTAGGTTTTCTTTACAGTCTGAAGCAGTTGTTGTTCCTGAATATACACTGTGAATAATGTCCATACTAATGCTGTTGAGTCAATATTATACCATGACCCCTGACAAAACCCCAAAAGCTGATTGGTAATGGAAAAGGTCGATTTGCCCAAAATGGGTTTAACATGGCGAGACAAAAGTAAAAAATAACGGAGATCCCGTTGCTTATTTTAAAAGCTCTGCGCATGTTAAACCCATTTAACATAAAGCGATCAATTTTAAAAAAAGAGAAAGAGCAAGATCTCCGTTGCTTTTTTCGAGTCTCGCTATGTTAAATGAGTTTAACATATTAAACTCATTTAACATAGCGAACACTGAAAGCAACGGGAGATCCTGCTTTTCTGCGCGTCTGGTTTACATAGCTTGATGTACCGCGCAGGAACGAACTGGATGGTAAACAGGCATTATACTATGCCATTATTTAAGAAAAGTAATAGTTTCTTTTCTTAAATAATGTCATGGTATAATAGCAATAACCCACTTCTGGGGTGTGGGTAATGCTAAATTCCCCTCGGTTGGCTTTGTTTTGGTCCCTCGGGGCTAGGATCCCTTCAAACCCGAAACATTAATTAGTAATGCCTACCCTACAACGTCGATATATTATTCCAGTCTTTCTGGTAAATTTAAGTCCTCAGCTAATATTATTCTTCCCTCCTGTGTTTCATGTAAGAAATGCATGAATTTCTCTAGGTCATCTGCACTTGACTTTGGTGGTCTATACACTCCAATAACTGTTATATGTTCCAGGATTAGCTTTACTAACCAAGATTTTTTAATCTTGTGTTGTTAGCTTGCCTGGTTTATAGGTTGGCTCGTATTTTTCTGCCCAGTGTATGTCAGCATCCTAGGCTTCTTCAATTGTAATAATTTTCTGACATTCTGTTGTACCCTGTGCTGTATTTTATATAGTATGGACATTTGATAAATTAATAAACTGTGAAGGAGTTCACATAAGCTGAAGTTGCTTCCTGTAATTTAGTCCCACCATGATTTGATTTCCAAACACTTTTTGTTGCTGACCACTAGCTATTATTATCTACAAAGGATATTTTTGTCAGTTTAATTTAACATTTTGTATTTTTTTAAATAATAAATGCTTTCATGTTCTTACTAGCTACATGAAAGAAATTAACATTTTGTATTGATTTTTTTCCCCTTTTAGTATGTATTCACAACCTTGATTTTTAGGTACCTAGTGAAGTATTTTATTTAGCTTCCTACTCATGTTCTTTAAAACATTAACGGGTGTGTCTAAATAGACTGGGTGCTGCAACACATTCATATTTTTTTAAGAAAATTTTTATTAATTTACCATATTCACCGCACATCCATATTCTGACTGCTCTTTTATTTGAAAGCTAAGTCTCTTTCACTAACTTCCAGTCCAGCACCTCTTACCTACCCTGGTGAAGATTAAACTTGTAACATTTGTAAAAAGATTTTTTATTATTCTCTGTGTGGAAATTAAAATGGACTGATTCTAGCACCAGATCCTGGAATTTATCATTACTAGCAAAAGTCAAAGTAAACTTTATTGTAGTACAGATCAACACAGAGGAAAAAGTGCGCATCACTGCACAAAATTTCGATACTCAGGCTTGTACATATGAATGACAGTTTACAGAATGGAGATAGATTAAATTAATAAAAATTTAAATTACATAAAAATAATTAAAAAAAATACAAAAAAGTAAATAAAGTAAAACCAAATTGAAAGCTGTATTTACATCAGAAACACAACAAATACAGCAGCAGGAATGGACTCAGAAATATAAGGATATGCAAAAAAAAGTACTATAATAAATAGAGAGGCACACATGTAAACTTACCCACCACGAAACATACAACATAAACTTACAGTTTACAATTTTCCTAGTGCAGATGGAGATGTATGAAGTGAGCTAGTCAGAGAGTTATAGGTTCATAGGTTCATAGATTAGTACTAAGCTAACTGCACTTGCCAATTATCCCTTGTGAGACTCAAACCCTGCACCTTGTGTTTGTAAGGCAAACACCTTAACCATTAAGCCACCCTCTCAACATTATAACATAAATAACAATGACATATTGCACAGAAATAATGTTTTACCCATGTAGCGTGTTAGGCTATGGGTTTGTTGTTCAGCAGTCTGATAGCATGTGTTAAGCTATTATGGAATCTAGATGTCCAGCATCTAATGCTTCTGTAGCACTTCCTTGCTGGCAGGAGTTTGAACAGTCCATGAGCCAGATGGTGTATATCCCTCAATAGTTTCTGGACTCTGCCATAACATCTGTTTGAATACATGTCCTGTAGGGATTGAAGGTTGGAGCCACTGATTTTTTGTGGCCTTTTTAACAATCTTACCCAGTGCCTTCCAATCAGCTTGAGAGCAATTTCCATACCAGACAATGATGTTGTTTGACAGTACACTGTCAGTAGTGGCTCTGTAGAAGGTGAGTAGGACCTGTGGGGGGGAAGGTTAGCTCTACGAAGTCTGCTAAGGAAGTGGAGACATTGTTGGGCTCTCTTTATAAGGTTGGAAGTGTTTGTGCCTCAACTTAGGTCTTGTGAGATATGTACCCCCCCCCCCAAGAATTTGGTGATATTTACTCTCTCCAGTGCTGCACCATTAATAATGACTAGGGTGTGTGGCTTATTCTCCTTCCTAATATTGAAGATGATTTCCTTGGTTTTCCCAACATTTAGTGTTAAGTTGTCAATGCACCAATGAATGAGTTGGTTCACTTCTTCCCTGTAGGAGCCCTCGTCTTCCTTCTTGATAAGGCCAATTACTCTGGTGTTGTCTGCAAATTTGATGATTGTTTGACTGATGTATAGCTGTGTTGGCATGTGTTAGAATTGTGAAAAGAAGTGGACTGAGTTTGTAGCCTTGTGGGACCCTAGTCTTTATGGTGATGCTGCTTAAATGATGTGCTCCAGTTCGATCTATTTGTGGCCTTTCAGTTTTAGGAAGTTGAGGATCCAGTTGCATATTGTGTTTTCCATATGTTCATAGGTTGGTACTAGGCTATCGGCCCTAGAGCCTATACAAGCCTAGCCATAACAATTCTCTGGCTATTTCTTCCCACAGTATTTACTTCCCTGGACCCCCATCTAGCAGGGCGACTGACGTGATCCCCAGGGTGAATTTCCTATCTACATGCCCAATTTACTCAGCTTAGGCAGCAGTTGTTGTGGAATAACCATGTTGAAGGCCGAGTTGAAGTCTGTGAACAGCTTGCATACGTAACAGTCTTTATTTTCCAGGTGGTCCAAGGTGTAATGAAGTGTTAAGGCTAATCTGCAGTAGAACGATTCGGCCTGTATGCAAATTGTAATGGATCAAACGTAGCAGGCAGCAAATTGTAATGGATCAAACATAGCAGGCAGGCAGCAAATTGTAATGGATCAAATGTAGCAGGCAGGCAGCAAATTGTAATGTATCAAACGTAGCAGGCAGGATGTTATATGATCCTTGACCATTTTTTCAAAACACTTCACTACTGAGGTAAGTGCAGTTGGCTGGTAATCATTTAATAATGCTGGAGATGATTTCTTGGGCAGTGGGATGATGTTGTTGGTCTTAAAGCATTTTGGCACTTTTTCCTGGCTGAGAGATGTATTGAAAATGTCTGTGAAGACTGGTGCCAGCTCATCGGCACAGTTTTTAAGTAGCTTCCCCAGGATCCTATCTGGACAAGGTGCTTTTCCCGGATAAACCCTACATAGATTCTTGCATACTTCTTCAAGTTGAGGCATAGAGATGTTGCATCTTCATTTGAGGGTAGTCTCTCTGGTGAGGTTCTATTTGATTCCTCGAGACTGCTGAAGTAGATGTTTAGCTTGTTTAACAAATCTGGGTTATCATCACATCACATGGATGGTGGCTTATAGTCTGTGATGTTTTGGATGCCTCTCCACAGCTGCCTGGGATCTTTATGGTCAGAGAGGTGTGTCTGTATTTTTAGACTATAGGCCCATTTTGCTACTCTCACACCTTTGCTCAAGTTAGTCCTGGTCTTTTTTAAAGCCTCTCTGTCTCCAGCCTTAAAGGCAGCATTATGTGCTCTCAGTAATTTGTATACTTCACTGGTGAGCCAGGGTTTTTGATTGGCTCAGATGGTTACATCCTTCAGGGTAGTGACATCATCAGTACATTTTGTGATGTATCCCACAACCATTTCACTGTACTCATCCAAATTAATACAGTGATTTGTGATGGCAGCCTCAATAGATTCCAGTCATTGCATTCAAACCAGTCTTACAGACCCGAGACAGCACTTTCAGGCCAGATTGTTACTTGCTTTCTGAAAGGTTTTCCCCTTACTAGCATTGGTTTATAGGCTGGGTAAGCAGGATAGAAATGTGATCTGAGCTACCAAGATGGGGGTAGGGGAAGGGGGGGCTGCTTTGAATGCCTGTTTGATATTTCAGTACACTTGATCGAAGTATGTTTTTGCCTTTTGTAGAGAAGTTTACACACTGTTGGTAGTTTGGTAGCACAGTTTTCAGTTTGGCCTGATTGAAATCCCCAACTAAAATAACACACTCTGGGTTCTTGTTTTGCAGATTACAGGCTAACTGCTACAGGCTGCTCAGTGCTTCATTATTGTTTGCACTGAGAGGTATGTAAACTGCAGTTATAAAGATAGTTGAAAACTCCCTGGGCAAGTAGAATGGACATTTAATTGTAAGGTATTCAGTGTCAGCTGAGCAATAGTTAGTAATGACATCATTGTTTTCACACCAGCTGTTGATGCATATGTAGGGTCCCTCACCTTTTGTTTTGTCACTGTGAGCCTGTAACCTGTTTTCTCTGAATAAGGCAAATGTGTCTATTCCGACAGCTTGGTTGCTGATATTTGAATTTAGCAAAGTCTCAGTGAATGTAATAAAAATGCTGTTTCTTACCTTACTGTTTCGTCCAGCCTGATAAAGTCCATTTTGTTATCCAGAGATCTTATGTTAGCCAGCAACACAGAAGGAACTGCAGTCCTGAATGGAGCTTTTCTTAATCTGACACTGATACCAGCTCTTTTGCCCCTTCTCCTAGGTCTGTGACATCTCCTACATTTTCTACTTTGATTTTTGTTGCTTGTTTGAGAGAGAAAATAGCTACAGCACTCTGGGTGAATCTTCAGCAGTGTTCTCAGTTTGCTTGGTGATTCAGGCCCAAATGGCCTGCAGACATAAGCCCTACAAACCACTTGCACGGCGAGCTAGATTCCAGAAGATTCAGCAGAACAAAATTGACCATAACACCTTCCTACATTAGAAAATTCAGTAAAACTAGTAAGTGCCGGTAAATTCACTGCAGAAAATGAGCTGAGCAGTGCATTTGCGAGCCACAGTAGCTGCAGCCACGCAGGGCACCACTTTATATGTTCCGAGTAGGATTCTACTTATTGTTTGCACTTTTAGCACTTGGAATGTGTTTTTCCAGTATTGTTTTACTAACGCAACCATCTTGCCACACAGACCTAATGTGTACTAACAGTTCTGTGATTGCGCTTCTGTTGTATTGGAAATCTTTCAAACATGCTCCTTCCGGATATAAACGCATAAGACACGCATTCATGCAAATCCCTCCTGACTAGCTATTTTTATTAAAACTAGGTATGCAGTTGTGGCATTACCCACGTTTTCAAAACATTCATCTTTGCATAGTTTCAAAACATTCATCTTTGTATAGCTTTCAAAACATTCAACTTTGTAACCTGAATTTGCCACTTGGATATATTCTCAAGCAGTACGGCTTTCAAAAATTATCTATTTTGTTTTCCACCTTCAGCTGTATGTGCCTTCATGAAAATATACTATATTGTTAGCCTTGGTTCTGTGGTATAGTAAGATAATGCCCTGACTGTGACCCAGAGTACCTGTGCTTGATAAATGGCTTGGGAATCTAGAAAAGATAGATGGGGCGGCATGAGATATGAAAGTTTTGTCAGGGTGTTTGAGAGGGGTGTTGTGATGGTTCCTCCCATTGTGGCCCTTGGAGGGTAGAGGAGATGCCGGTATGTCAACCTAAGACAGTATGGTAGCCCTTATGGAGGTATGTCCATGAGTAGTCATTCCATCGTGTCTGTATTATATCCCTCTGTGGTGATGTAGGAGTCATAAGAAGACAGCATGACAGCTTCACATCTGCTCTTGTCTCACAAGGAATGAGTGAGCTGGGATAATCTCTTGTCATGTATGGAATGAATGGGACAACTAATGACAGGGAGCAGGTGACTGGCAGACAATGAAGCACCAAAAAAAAAATGCAAGTAAAAAAGAAGTATACAAGTCAAAAAACAAATGTGGCATCATTACCTGTGATTTTATTTATGTGTCTCTTTCAGAATTGCTGTTTTACTACCTGTGACTTCATTACTCTGTTTAAAGTTTGATGTCATCGGTTAACATTATTACAGTGCCACGACAGGAATAGTACTGTGGTACTTAACTGCTACACATTATTACAGTGCTACAACATGAATAGTACTGTGGTACTTAACTGCTACACATTATTACAGTGCTACAACATGAATAGTACTGTGGTACTTGCTGCTGCACGTTATTACAGTGCCACACCATGAAAAGTAATGTGGTACTTCCCTGCTACACATTATTACAGTGCCACGACATGAATAATATTGTGGTACTTAGCTGCTACACATTATTATAGTGCCGTGACAGTTTTGCTTACCTGCTACACATTATTACAGTGCTATGACAGGAATCATACTGTGGTACTTAACTGCTACACATTATTACAGTGCCATGACTTGAATAGTACTGTGGTGCTTGCCTGCTACCTGCATATTCAGCAAGCACCATAGTACTGTGGTGCTTGCCTGCTACCTGCATATTCAGCATTTCTTACCTTAAGAAATAATCACATGATGTTCAACGTGTTTCACTTTTCCAGTAATAACTTTTTGGGATTTCCTGCTGTAGAAGGCATCAGTGAGGCCAAATACCAGAAGTTTTCTCCTTCCTCAGCCCTGGTGGATATCCTTCCCTTTTGCGTCAGAACATTGAAGTATAAGGGTCACTGGATGGTGCCATTAACTCAGGGTTTTCTTGCCATTGGAGCCTGCCTGATACAGCCTTCATTATGTACATAGTTTGGTTGACACAACTATGATTTTTTTCTATACAGACTCAAAGTTGTATTTTCAATTATAATGTTGTGCTTCTTTCTTGTTGCCATTTTTCTGGAAGGGAGTCACAGGTACCATTCAGTCATTCCCATGTATCATTACAGAGGGCTGCCTTTGTCTGTCCTTTATTCTCTTTAAAAGAAGATGAAGCAAATACCAGTTTCCAGTGTTTTGTACATCTTAGTTTTACGCTTTCCCCTGAACACATCTTCATCAGATTCCATCCCCCCTTGAATCCTATCTGCAATGTTTATTTTTTTTTTTTTATTTATATATTAATTTTTGTTTACTCAGTTTTGCACATCCATCTGCCTGAAATATTGTCTTCAGCTATAACAATATTACAAGCAGATAGATTATGGTATCACAGGCACATGCTGTTGTCTGCAACTATAATCCTCCCGTTTTCATTCTGTTGTTCTGTTATGGGTGTAGAAGATGGGCATAGTAGATGTCCACCATTATATACTAGCGCATGGATATTCTGTGCTTGAAGGCGTATACTGTAAGTTTCCATAGCATGTCGATATGAGGATGTTATCGCTGATCCACATATTCCCATGTCAGAACTGGAGCCATCAGATTATCTGTTTTGCTATTTTTATAGGCTCCTCATTTCCAAATGAACCCCCCCCCAACACACACACACACACACACACACACACACACACACACACACACTCTTAGGAAAAGAAAGCAGAGCCTTTGACTGCTCACTGCTGTTCTGGTACCCAACCTACCCTATGATATTAGCTTAATTTCTGTTTATTAAATGTTTGTTAAATGTGAAAAAATACCTTTCTTTTTCATTCATTGTTAAAAAGGAACAAATGTTTTAATTCAGTACTTTTACCTCTTATTGTCTACCATCTGTCCCCGTGGTTGAGTTTGATGATTTTCCTTTATTTCTGTTCTGTTATGTAGATGTAAAAGCCTTTATTGGCATTCTTTTTAGTTATTCAGTTTTGTTATATCACCATCATTTGAAAGTAAACTTTGAGGGTCAAAAACATGTTTAAAGCTTTGGTCTGGTAATGTTTTGTGTCGGACATAAATTCAGTGTCACACGTGAAATACATTCAGAAATGTATCCAGACTCTCATGTCGCTAAGTGAAGCATGCGCATTTGGCAGGGTGTCATTGTTAAGTGTTTAGCACTGATAAGCTAGCTGAACACTGTGGCATAAGCTTCCCTTCAATGTAAAATTCGATGTGTTGCATTGGCTTTTCTATAGGGTTTACAGTTTCATCCCACATCTCAAATACATGCACATACTTGAACTGTGTCAGCCCAAGGTTGTGCATGTTTTGCAGAGGACTACATCCCTTCTACAACTGGCTCCCATCTTATGCTTTTTTGTCTAGTGGACTCCAGGTTTCTCATAACTCTGACTAAACTGGATTTTGAACAGAGTTGGACAAATATACAACATTAGGTCTTCACTACTCAACTAAGGAAAGAAAGAGGAAGCTGTGAAGCTATTAATACAGGATTTATTTAAAGAACTATTTGTATTCATTATCCGTACTCATCGTTTTAGTGAAAGTTCTGTTTATCTCGTATGAGAATACGTTGCAGCATCTAATATGAGAATACATTGCAGCATATAATACAGCATTTCACATGTTGCAGAAAACTTAATGCAAATGATATGATGAGTAAGTGTGGAAGGAGTCTTTACAGCTAAGACATCCAAAGGCTTAACAGAAGCAACTTGTATGGATATTGTTTCTTGCTGAAGCAAGAATAGTGACAACCATGGAGAAATATACTGACATATTCTCTCCAGAAAGATAGAGACAGAGAGAGAGGGACTGAAACAGAGAGAAAGGTTTGGAATGAAGAAGCCTTATCTTAAAAACAAAATCATTTCATCGTGGCTTCTTCCAGAATGCCATTTTGAGCCAGTAAATGTTCTGAAATTTTGCTAACAGCATTTGTCCATAGCTGCTCTTTAAACATTTTTTTATTGCTGTTCTTAGTTGTCTGTTCTATTTTTTATTTGTGTGTGTGTGAATTATTCTGAATTTCATGGATACTATGATTCTTTGGATTCATTTCTCTTTCCTGGATTTCCCCATCTTTTAATGTACATTAGTTCTTGATTTTTTTATTTCTATTGACTGTCATTTTAAAGGTATGCTCCAGTTATGTAGTTGGAATTACAGCTCTTATAGGTTCATAGGTGGCTATCTGCCCTAGGGCATTTATAAGCCTAGCCAGAGTGTTTGGCTTTCACCACTATGCCCTTTTTCGGGGTTAGTATACTGTGCCTCTGTCTAACAGTGACACAGAAGTGATACCCGGGGTAAACCTACGATCTCCCATCCACTCATCAAGATTCCTCTTGAAGAGAGTCAATGAGGGACTCTGCCTAACCTGGACTGGGATTTTATTCCAGAGTGAAGGGAGCCTCCGGGTTATGAATCTGCATCTCCAGCATGTCCTATTTATTTCAGTGCTGAGGTTCAAGTCTCTCGAGTGCGTGGCTCGATGGGATTTGGATTTTCTGAGGTGCAGCATGTCCATTAATTCTGGGTTGGACATGGCTTTATACATCAGGCACAGATAGCCTCTGAGCAGGCGGTATGCCACTGAGTAGAGCTGGAGTTTCTTTAACCGGGCAGCATATGGCATCTGTTTGAGCCCTTTGATCCTCTTGGTGAGGTACTTTTGGGGTCTTTCCAGTTGCTGCAGGTGTCTGGTAAGGTACATCCCAAAAGGGGCATTGTACTCAATTATGGGCCTGATGAGGGATGAGTAAAGAGGCACGATGACCTCCCCTGATCTAGATGTGAATCCCTTCATGATTAGGTGGGCTATATAAAATGTTTTTCTAACCACTTTGGCCACGTGGTTGTCAAATGAGAGATTGCTATCAACTTGGGTCCCCAGGTCCCTAATTACTTTTGTACTTAATGGATTACCACCTATGTGGTAATTTGTGGGCACTTTGTTTTTGCCAGAGGGGATGACTATACACTTTTTGGCGTTTAGCTTGAGGCCATGGCTCTGGCACCAGTTGTCTGTTTCTATGAGGCCCTTTTGGAGGATGCTTGTGTCGGCTGGAGAGTCGATTATGGCACCCAGTTTGCAGTCATCTGCGAACTTGGTCAGCCACAGTCCTTTCGTGTTGGCCTGTGCCTCCGAGAAATATATACCGAACAAGAGAGGTCCCAGGACTGAGCCTTGTGGGATGCCACTTGTAACTGGTTTGGAGTCTGACATGGCTCCAGCAATTCTAACTATGTGGGTTCTGTCATTGAGACAGTTTGCAACCCATCTAGTGACATAGGGGTTTATATTTAAGCTGGTGAGCTTCTTTATAATGCCCGAGTGGGGTATTGTATCGAAGGCTTTTGCGAGGTCCAGGTAGGCTGTGTGGACCACCTTCCCCTCGTCAATGGCCTTGGTGACTGTTTCAAAGAAATCGACCAGGTTTAAGAGGCAGGATCTGCCCTTAACAAAGCCGAACTGGGTAGGATCCAGTGTCTGTAGGCCCCCAATATCTTTATTTATGAGGTCCATGATGATCCTTTCCATAGCTTTGCAGACCAAGCTAGTCAGGCTTATGGGATGATAATTTCCAGGATCCGTTGAGGCACCACCTTTGTGGAGAGGGACCACTGTTGCTGTACACCACTCTTTGGGTACATATCCTGTAGTAAGGCTGAGATTGAACAGTAGTTTTATGTTTGGGTTTAGCTCTTCTTGGAGTTCATGTAGGACACAGCTCAGGACACCGTCTGGTCCCATTGATGCTGTGTTTTTTGCTTTGGAGAGGGTGGCTCTTACCTGAGCATTTGAGATGTCAGAGGGTAGCACTCTGCTGGGATAGATGTTTGCCCTTTTGTTGTGGGGGGGAGAAGTTTGCGCTGAACCTGTCAGCTAGGATGTTGGCAATGTCTGTGGGTTCGTGTATTTTTGTCATTTTGGACTAATTCTGAGCATATCTGGGAATTCCCACCAGGTTACTAACATAACTAAAGAAAGCCTTGTGATTATCCTTAGTGTCCTGTGCAATTTTTCTCTCGAAGCTGGCCTTAGGCGATTTTATGAGTGCCCGTAGTTTTTGCTAATGCTGATCAGCGATGCCTTCCCTTTTTGGGATTTTTGCTCTATCATGTAGTAGCTTCCTCTTCTATTGTATAGTTTGTTTATGGCTGGGGTCCACCAGACAGGGCGTCTGCCTTTGGAGGATTGGGTCTTGGTTTTGTTGGGATTGCATGATCCATGCATTCCTGAAGGTGTTCATAGAATGCATTTATAAAGGATTCTGTGGTCTGGGCGTATTTTCCACAGGCCGGGGCTTTGAAGGATTCCACCTTGGTTTGAGGAGTGTGAAATTTGCTTTAGAGAAGTTTTTCACTGTGGTTTTCTGGGCAGGGGCTGGGGTCGGGATGTGAATATCCAATGAAATTAGTTTATGGTCTGATCTTACCAGTGAGGGATACACTTCTGGTCTGGAGCATAAAGTCCCCATGTTGGTGATGATCAGGTCCAGTATGTTTTCCCCTCTTGTGGGAGTGGTAACAAGTTGTTCCATAGCATTTGAGTTTATAAATTCTAGGAACCTTTGGGCTAGGGTGGTGGAGCTAGAGTAATGCTCCCAGTCTATGTTTGGGTAGTTGAAGTAAGCCCAATATAATGGTGTTTGGAGAGACCTTCATATTTTCCAGTGTTCTCAGGAAGGCCGAGTGGGGTTCCTGGGTTTGGGAGGGTGGTCTGTAGCAGGCTATAAACTGGAAGGCAGTTTTACCCACTGTTAGTTGCACATGGATAGTCTCTGATGCTTCGTGCTGTGTCACTAACCTGGAGGTGTGGGTATCTTTGACGAATATTG
The DNA here is from genome assembly GCF_019279795.1 of Protopterus annectens. Taxonomy (NCBI): domain Eukaryota; kingdom Metazoa; phylum Chordata; order Ceratodontiformes; family Protopteridae; genus Protopterus; species Protopterus annectens. The sequence goes on along the minus strand of NC_056748.1, from coordinate 865,246,379 downwards.
TTACTCCCCTCCTTTTGTGGATTGATCCAAGTTTTGGGGCGAAGCGTAGTATGATGTATAACCTGGTAGTGCTGGGGTGTTCTTGGGAGCCTTGAACCAGGTTTCTGTTACTAATGTTCTCCATGCTAAGGAGAGTTTTGAGTGCGTGCATCTTGAGGTTTAGCCTTCTGGCATGGAGTAGCATTACTCTTAGTTTCATATCCCTTGTGATACCTATGGAGGTGGGTTTGTCTTTTGAGCCTTGCCTAAAAAAGGCAGTATGGGGGTAGCAAGAGCGTTTGCCAATATCCGAAAGCCCAGGGGTGACAGGTGCAAGCCGTCCCTAGCGAAGCATCGTGGCTTGTCGGGCATGTCATCCCAGGCTGATGGGCATTGGATCCCCTTTGAATGACACCAATACTTAAGCCAATTGTTGAAATTGATCATCTTGTCTTCATGTTGTGGCATCATTCTTGGTGAGGGTAAGATGCTACTCAAGGTCAGGGTCATACCGGCCTGGGCTACATGCTCAGAGAGCTCCTGTATGTCTCTTTTCATGTAGTCCAGGGAGGTACGTCTCAGGTCATTCACACCAGCATGGACAATGACCATTGTTCATGTATCCCTGCTTCAGCTTTGTCTATTGTTTGATGTAATGTCCCATCCTGATAAAGTTTACTCTGTTAAGGTCCAGTGAACTTTGATTAGTATGGCTTGTTGCAATTTATTTATTCTGAAGATGACTTTTTCCCAGAACGATTTGACATGTAAGCTGTATAAATTGTGTTGGGTGGTAATGAGCAGTCCAAAATCTTGAGCACAGGACTGTGCTTTAGCCATAGTAAACAGCGACATTCTAAGGCATCAGTCTTTAGCACGATGCCCACTGTAATCCATAAGACTGGCAATGGTGACAGTGCAGGTAAGTAAGGGGAGAGGTAGACCATGATTGCCAGCACTGTTCTCACTTGTAGAATTAATCAAGATTCACAGACATCAACAAAATCAAGATTTCAGAATACAAGTATGGCCTTCTACTTTCTTACAAATGCCACTTAGTTGAATTGGTCATTAGTACAAAAGGTGCTTTGCAGCCTTGCGGTGTTTAGAATGCCAGATTCTCAAGCAATTTATTCTGAGGGCAAGACACTATGCCAGGTGAAGTATCAGGCCCGTCATTGCTATAGTGTGCAGAGAAAGCTTGCCTGCTTCAAGGGGGGGGGGTGAGAGGGGGTGAAGTTGGCACTGAATCGATCTGCCAGGATATTGGCAATATCCTTCAGATCAGTATATTTAATGCCATTCTGTTTAAGCTCAGAGCAGATCTGAGCATTGCAATTTAGATTCTTGACATAGTTATAGAATGCTTTGTGGTTGTCTTTGGAATCTTTGGCAATTTTATTTTCGTAACTAGCTTTGGAGGATTTTATGAGGCATTTCAGTTTCTTACTGAGGCTAGTAAGGGAGTGTTTTGCATCCTGGGATTTTCCTCTTTTCTGCAAAAGTTTCTTCCTTTTGTTGTAAAGTTTGTTTATGGCAGGGGACCACCAGATTGGCTTCCTTTTTTTGGTTCTATTTGGGATGGCACGATTCATGCATGAGTGGATGTGCTCGTACAGTGCCTTAGTGTAGGATTCAGCAGTTGAACTTTCATTTCCCATCTGCATAGGTGTCATGAAGTTTGTCACTTCTGACTTGAGTAGCATGAAGTTGGCTTTGGAGAAGTTTTTTATGGTGGTTTCTGTACTGGGGGGTGGGGGTGGGATGTGGATGTTAAGAGTGATTAGCTTATGGTCAGACCTGACTAACAAGGGGTTGACCATAGGTATGGAGCATTGATTTCCCATGTTGGTAATGACCAGGTCCAGGATATTGGAGCCCCTGGTGGAACTATGGATTAGTTGATCCAGGGCGTTGGAATTTATGAATTCCAAGAACCGTTGCGCAAAGGTGTTGGGACATGAGTAGTTTTCCCAGTTAATGGCAGGGTAGTTAAAATCACCCAGTATTAGGGTGTTTGGTTCTATCTTAATATTTTCCAGTATGTTTAGAAAGGTGCAGTGAGAATCTTGGGGTATGGTGGGGGATCTGTAGCAAGCTTCAATTTGGATTGCAGTCTTACCTAGTGTTAGTTGCACTTGGAGAATTTCAGACACATTGTGTTGGCCAACTAGTCTGGTGGTGTGAATATCCTTGGTGAATATTGACACTCCTCCACCTTTAGTGTTTCGGTCCTGGTTTGGTGGCCGAAAAGTGTGGTAATAGTTGTAGCCTGGTATTGCAGGGGTGCTCTCTGGAGCCTTGAACCAGGTCTCAGTTACTGCACAGATATCGATGTTCTCCATTTTTAGGAGTGCCTCGAGAGAGTGCATTTTGAGGTTTAGACTTCTAGCATTGAGTAGCATGACCTTCAGATTTTGCATGCTTGTACCTGTTACGGTGGTGGTTTTGTTCTTTGAAGTTTGCCTAGAAAAGGCACTATAGGGGTGACAAGAGCCTTAGCCAGTAACCTGAATCCCAGGGGCGACAGGTGCAGACCATCTCTGGCAAAGCATCGTGGTTTGTCAATGATGTCATCCCAGGCAGACAAATACTGGATCCCCTTTGAATGACACCATAAGCTTAGCCAATTGTTGAAGTCAATCATTTTATCCTTATATTGTGGTATCATTCTGGGCGAAGGCAGGATGCTACGCAGGGCTAGGGTCATACCTGCCTGGGCCACATGATCCGAGAGCTCTTTCATGTGTCTTTTCATGTAGTCCAGGGAGTGCGTCTCAAGTCATTCACTCCAACATGGACAATGACAGAGTCATATTTGTACTTGTTGTGGAGTGACTTGAGTGCATGCGTTATGTGGCGGATCCTGGCACCTGACAGGCAGCTGACTGTAATTTTCTCCTTGTTCAACCTGGTGAGAGGGACATCAGTGTGCCGGACTATAGAGTCACCTATGACTAAAGTGTTAGGTACATTGTCTTGCCTTAGGGGCTGTTGCTGGGTGGCACACTTGTGTTGTGAACTATGTGACACATTGGTTGTGATTGGTGTTTGTTTGCATTCCAGCTTCAGAGGTCTTTGTTGCTTGGGCAGGTTACAGTTAAGGGCCTCTGCATATGTGGGATGAGTAAAGGGATAAGTAAAGAGGCACAATGACCTCCCCTGATCTAGATGTGAATCCCTTCATGATTAGGTGGGCTATATAAAATGTTTTTCTAACCACTTTGGCCACGTGGTTGTCAAATGAGAGATTGCTATCAACTTGGGTCCCCAGGTCCCTAATTACTTCTTCTGTACTTAATGGATTACCACCTCTGTGGTAATTTGTGGGCACTTTGTTTTTGCCAAAGGGGATGACTATACACTTTTTGGCGTTTAGCTTGAGGCCATGGCTCTGGCACCAGTTGTCTGTTTCTATGAGGCCCTTTTGGAGGATGCTTGTGTCGGCTGGAGAGTCGATTATGGCACCCAGTTTGCAGTCATCTGCGAACTTGGTCAGCCACAGTCCTTCCGTGTTGGCCTGTACCTCTGAGAAATATATACTGAACAAGAGAGGTCCCAGGACTGAGCCTTGTGGGACGCCACTTGTTAACTGGTTTGGAGTCTGACATGGCTCCAGCAATTCTAACCATGTGGGTTCTGTCCTTGAGCCAGTTTGCAACCCATCTAGTGACATAGGGTTTATATTTAAGCTGGTGAGCTTCTATAATGCCCGAGTGGGGTATTGTTTTGAAGGCTTTTGCGAGGTCCAGGTAGGCTGTGTGGACCACCTTCCCCTCGTCAATGGCCTTTGGTGACTGTTTCAAAGAAATCAACCAGGTTTAAGAGGCAGGATCTGCCCTTAACAAAGCCGAACTGGGTAGGATCCAGTGTCTGTAGGTCCCCAATATCTTTATTTATGAGGTCCATGATGATCCTTTCCATAGCTTTGCAGACCAAGCTAGTCAGGCTTATAGGGCGATAATTTCCAGGATCTGTTGAGGCACCACCTTTGTGGAGAGGGACCACTGTTGCTGTATGCCACTCTTTAGGTACATATCCTGTAGTAAGGCTAAGATTGAACAGTAGTTTTATGTTTGGGTTTAGCTCTTCTTGGAGTTCATGTTGGACACAGCCCGGGACACCGTCTGGTCCCACTGATGCTGTGTTTTTTGCTTTGGAGAGGGCGGCTCTTACCTGAGCATCTGAGATGTCAGGGGGGGCAGCACTCTGCTGGGATAGATATTTGCCCTTTTGGTGGGGGGGGAGAAGTTTGCGCTGAACCTGTCAGCTAGCATGTTGGCAATGTCTGTGGGTTCGGTGTATTTTTTGTCATTTTGGACTAATTCTGAGCATATCTGGGAATTCCCACCCAGGTTACTAACATAACTAAAAAAAGCCTTGTGATTATCCTTAGTGTCCTGTGCAATTTTTCTCTCGAAGCTGGCCTTAGACGATTTTATGAGTGCCCGTAGTTTTTTGCTAATACTGATCAGAGATGCCTTCCCTTTTTGGGATTTTGCTCCATCATGTAGTAGCTTCCTCTTTCTATTGTATAGTTTGTTTATGGCTGGGGTCCACCAGACAGGACGTCTGCCTTTGGAGGATTGGGTCTTGGTTTTATTTGGGATTGCATGATCCATGCATTCCTGAAGGTGTTCATAGAATGCATTTATAAAGGATTCTGCGGTCTGGGCCGTATTTTCCACACGCCCGTGGGCTTTGAAGGATTCTACCTCGGTTTTGAGGAGTGTGAAATTTGCTTTAGAGAAGTTTTTCACTGCGGTTTTCTTGGCAGGGGCTGGGGTCGGGATGTGAATATCCAATGAGATTAGTTTATGGTCTGATCTTACCAGTGAGGGATACACTTCTGGTCTGGAGCATAAAGTTCCCATGTTGGTGATGATCATGTCCAGTAAGTTTTCCCCTCTTGTGGGAGTGGTAACAAGTTGTTCCATAGCATTTGAGTTTATAAATTCTAGGAACCTTTGGGCTAGGGTGTTGGAGCTAGAGTAATGCTCCCAGTCTATGTTTGAGTAGTTGAAGTCGCCCAATATAATGGTGTTTGGAGAGACCTTCATATTTTCCAGTGTTCTCAGGAAGGCCGAGTGGGGTTCCTGGGTTTGGGAGGGTGGTCTGTAGCAGGCTATAAACTGGAAGGCAGTTTTACCCACTGTTAGTTGCACATGGATAGTCTCTGATGCTTCGTGCTGTGTCACTAACCTGGAGGTGTGGGTATCTTTGATGAATATTGATACTCACACTCCTTTTGTGGTTCGGTCCAAGTTTTGGGGCCGAAAAGCATGGTATGATGTATAACCTGGTAGTGCTGGGGTGTTCTTGGGAGCCTTGAACCAGGTTTCTGTTACTGCACAGATATCTATGTTCTCCATACTAAGGAGAGTTTTGAGTGCGTGCATCTTGAGGTTTAGACTTCTGGCATTGAGTAGCATTACTCTTAGTTTCTTATCCCTTGTGATACCTATGGAGGTGGGTTTGTCTTTTGAGCCTTGCCTAAAAAAGGCACTATGGGGGTAGCAAGAGCCTTTGCCAATATCCGAAAGCCCAGGGGTGACAGGTGCAAGCCGTCCCTAGCGAAGCATCGTGGCTTGTCGAGCATGTCATCCCAGGCTGACAGGCATTGGATTCCCTTTGAATGACACCAATACTTAAACCAATTGTTGAAATTGATCATCTTGTCTTCATGTTGTGGCATCATTCTTGGTGAGGGTAAGATGCTAATCAAGGTCAGGGTCATACCGGCCTGGGCTACATGCTCAGAGAGCTCCTCTGTCTCTTTTCATGTAGTCCAGGGAGGTACGTCTCAGGTCATTCACACCAGCATGGACAATGACCATTGTTCATGTATCCCTGCTTCAGCTTTGTCTGTTGTTTGATGTAATGTCCCATCCTGATAAAGTTTACTCTGTTAAGGTCCAGTAAACTTTGATTAGTATTGCCTGTTGCAATTTATTCTGAAGATGACTTTTTCCCAGAACGATTTGACATGTAAGCTGTATAAATTGTGTTGGGTGGTAATGAGCAGCCCAAAATCTTGAGCACAGGACTGTGCTTTAGCTATAGTAAACAGCTACATTCTAAGGCATCAGTCTCTAGCACGATGCCCACTGTAATCCATAAGACTGGCAATGGTGACAGTACAGGTAAGTAAGGAGAGAGGTAGACCATGATTGCCAGCACTGTTCTCACTTGTAGAATTAATCAAGATTCGCAGACATCAACAAAATCAAGATTGCAGAATACAAGTATGGCCTTCTGCTTTCTTGCAAATGCCACTTAGTTGAATTGGTCATTAGTACAAAAGGTGCTTTGCAGCCTTGCGGTGTTTAGAATGCCAGATTCTCAAGCAATTTATTCTGAGGACAAGACACTATGCCAGGTGAAGTATCAGGCCCGTCATCGCTATAGTGTGTAGAGAAAGCTTGCCTGCTTCCGCAAGCTGTGTATGCAAATTAGGAAACCGGCAGCTCTTCAGTGGCATTCCTTTTGCTGTGCCTGAATCCGTAAAATCTTCAAGAATCGCTGCCCTGAAACTACAACACAAGTAGTTCTCTTATGGGTAAAGTGGTTTATGTAGTGGATGCCTGAAACAAGTTCCCAAACACAGCAGGTTATCCTCCACTCCACCCCCCATTTTACAAAGATCAGTAGTTTTCCTTTCAGTTATAATTAAGAATTGCCATGTGTATATTGTTATAATTTTTACCACAACTATTCCCATATGTCATGTGACTTCCTCTTGTACGTCTGCCATAGTGCACTGTACCATTGTTTGAGTCTGCGGATGTATCACTGCCCTTACACAAGTAGATTGTTACGTAAGCTGGAATATTCCCTGCACAATCATGCTCTTTTCCATGTCATTTCAAAAATATATTTGGAAACCTGGCAGTTAGTGCAGAGGGTTAAGGCTATCAGCCATTAACGAGATCCTTTCTGTGGTCCAGGATTCGATTCCCTCAGCCTTCATTTGCCTGCTGTGCAACTCTGAGCAACTCATTTAATCAGACAGTGCTCCTGAACTGCATCTGAAAAAGATCCACGTGGATGAGTCCTCTGCCATGTTTAACAAATACAGATAAGGTCTATGGCAGTTATTCACCAACCCACGTCAAATCACAGAGCCAATGTCTCACTATTTAATTTATATGATGTGTGGCAAAGTACGGTAACGATGTACAGACTTTCATATGGCCTAGGAAGGCATACACTTCAGTACACTGTCACTGTATCATGCTTTGTTTACTTGCACCTCTGCATGGTTCACATAGATATGTTCTTGTAGTATATCCCATCATAGTTTGTTTCTGTTACTGGCACAACATGTATATGCTACTAGACGAAGTACCATCCCCTTAAGTTATCAGTATCTGTCTGCAATTCTTTGTGTGTAGAGCTCAGTCAGGTGTCCTTAGAGTGGCATTACTGCCAGTTCTGCAACTTTGGTAAGTGCAGCATTAAATCTTATTGTGAGGCAAGGCCAGAGTGGAGCACTTCAGGGCACTGAGTATGGAGTTGTAGTGGGGTCTTTGTGCAGCACCCAGCTGTGTTCTTTGTCCTCCTTCCCCTGGATACTCACTGTGTCAGAGTGAGTGGGTGCCAGTTCTGTGTGCTCCTCCTTGTGGCTGTCCACAGTGTCAGATTGTGTGTGTGCCTGTTGTGCATGCTCCTCCTACTGACTGTTCACTGGTTCAGGGAGTAGTGTGCTCCTTCCTCTGTCAAAGTGGGTGTTCCTTGTTTGAGTGACTCAGGGCAGCAGTCCCATCTCAGTGGAGAGGATCCAGTTCCATTGCCACAAGTCTCTTGGAATCCAGTCAAGTATGTTCTATACCATCTCTTGCCTTAGCACCCAGAGATTACTGTAAATGTGCCCCCCCCAAAAAAAAAGGTAAGCAGTCTGAGTAGCTCAACAAGTAGCATTTTTGCCTTTGTCCCTTGAAGATCAGAAGGCTGTGAGGTCTATTCCTGTGCCATTTAGATGGACTAATTTTCTAGTACCAATACTGCAGTGCAGCATGGGGGGGGTGTGTGTGTGCTGTACTTCTAAATGAGTTGTCCTTTGGATGAGACATTAAACACATCTGTCTAAGCTGATGTTAGCTTAGTTGGATGTAAAAACCCCATGGCACTTATTGAAAAGAATAGAGGAAGTTCCCCGATGCCCTTAAACTTCCACAAGTCAGTATGAATACCACCTCTGGTCTCTCCTGAAAAGAGGCTACTGGCCTAGTGAGACTAACCTGGGAACAGAGTGCAAGTAAATACATAAATAAGTATGTCTGTGTGTGTAGCCTTACCTATAGTCTTTGCCAAAAACACTAATGGGTATGACAGTACTGGTCACAATAAAAGGAGGTAATGAAATTGTAATTTATATTTATAACTACCTTCAGAACCACCTTAATGATTTGTCCTTGTTGCTCTTATGGTTTCTGTCATTTATTTATTTATTTATTTTACATTTGTTGACTGGGATAGTCCGACTGGATATATGTCCATTTTCAGCAGAGGCCCGGGGAGAAAAGCTCCAAGATAATAATGCACATTGAACATTTAGTAAATGCTAGTTTCAAGCAGATTACAGTCATAAGCAATACCAGCATTTAACACATATAGTACTAACTTATTATAAAACACTTTTCAAAACCTAACATTATTTTCAAAGTTATATATACATAACAGTACATTCAAGTTTAAGACACATTGAGCCATAGTTATACAGTTGACCCTTCCTGAAATGGTTTGGTAGAAAAAAGTTAGTAGTAGTTGAAGGTAAGACACCCAAGTAATAGAGAGGTCACTAGTCAGGGTTAGTGCAAGGGCATAACCAATGAGTTTTGAAGTATTTCTTGAGTTTGGTTTTGAATCGAGTTAGTGAGGGTTCTAGGGTCAAGTCATTTTGGAGTCTATTCCATGTTTTTCCAACAGAGTTGGCAAAGAGAGAGTCCCCAGCTGAGTAGTTGGATTTGTATGTTTGAACTAGGAGTCCAGTGGATGATTACAGTGGCCGGATGCTGGTGTAGGGGCTGATAATATTTTTTAGTGCAGGTGTATTTTCTGGTTGGTAAAGGACTTTACGTGCCACTATTAGCTGGTTGAACTGCAGTAGGCTAGGCAGTTCAAGCCATCCTAGGTGATTTAGGTTCTGACAGTGGTGTGTCTAGTAGGCTGTGCCAGTAGCAAATCTGGTGATGTGGTTATAGCAGGATGATAATTTATTAAGATCTGTTTTGTTTAAGTTGGAGAATAGAGGTGAGATGTAGAGAAGAGTTGATAGTAGATGGGAACGGGCAGTTGCAGTTCTAGCAAGTGGGGTAAGGAGAGGTTTGATTCTGTAGAGAGCGCCAAGTTTTTTATTAATGGTTTTGATAGTTTGATTGGTATGTGCATCAAACTTCAGGTTATCAACTATGACACCCAGTAGTTTAGTTTGGGCTTCTGGGGAGATGATAGTGCCATTGTTGGCGGTTATGTTGAAGGATGGCAGGGGTGTCCTGCATGCGGGGGAGAAGAGGAGCATGTTAGTTTTGTTGGGGTTTAGGATTAGATGTTGATTGGAGAGCCATTTTTCCACTGCACTGAAGGTATTTTGGGTTAATGTGAATAAAGTAGCTGGTGAGGTGTCAGAACAAGTCAAGGTGGAGTCATCTGGATATTGAATGCAGGTTGTTGATAAAGATGGAGAAAAGAAGGGGTCCTAGTATCGAACCCTGGGAGACTCCTAATGTGATGGGTAGGCAAGATGATAGCTTGTCCTGCCATAGGACTGCCTGTTGCCTGCCCTGCTGGTAGGATTGAAACCATTGGAGTGCATGGTTGTTTAAGGAGAAGGCCTTCAAGGTATTTATAAGCATTTTGTGGTCATCCATGTCACAAGCCTTGGATAGATCTAGAAAGAGTGCTGAGGATAGTTTGTTATTATTGTGGTTGTGGTTAATGATGATGGAGAAAGAGAGGAGGGCAGTAGTAGTACTGTGGTGTGGCTTAATGCCATGCTGAAAGTTGGACAACAGCTTGTTCTGTGTGAGGTAGTGCATGAGCTGTATGTGTACACATTTCTCCATAATTTTATCTAGAGGTGACAGAATAGCTATGTGTCTAAAGTTTGACAGTTCAGTGGAACTGCCTCCTTTATGGAGAGGTATGACATGGGAGATTTTCCATATAGTGGGTGTACAGTAGCTTCAGATATAGCTCTGTTGATCAAGATTGAGATGGGGGTATGCTATGGTGTCAGCAGCCTTTTGCAGATAGTTTGCTGGGAAGAGGTCGGCAGCCAGGGTGGTGGGTCTTCGTTTCTTAAGTAGGGCATGAATAAGTTAAGTAGGAATAGGTCGGAAGGTGAAGTGTGTTTGGATACTCGGTGTGGCTGCATTAGAATTAGAGCCACTGGGAGAGAGAGTTGGCTGGCTAGAGACTAGATAGTCTCTGTGAAGAAGCCGTTGAAGTTATTAGCAATGTCTACTGGGGATTTTTGTTGGGAAGCTGAGGTGGGTGGAGTGGCGGTTTGGCATGGGAGGAGTAGTTTGTTTATTCCTGCCCAGAACTTTTGAGGTTTGTTTTTGGTGTTTTTGCAGTAGATGGTAGTAGTTCTTTGTCTAAGGTTATGGATTTTTTAGTGTCATTCCTTAGCTGTCTGAATCTTAGTTGATCCAAGTGGGGCTTTTGTTTTTCGGTAGGTGGCCCATGCTTTGTTTCTGAGTGAAATTTTGGTTTTGGTATCTTTAGAAAGCCATGATGCAGTATTAACTTTGGTTTTAATAGAGCGGCTGGGAGCATGGGGGTTAAGAATAGCAAGAAAATTGGTGTTAAAGTATGCTACTGCTTCATCTAGTGGGAGACTTTTTAGTACTGACCAGTTGCATGCCTTCAGTTCATTTTGAAACTTGGTGAGAATAAAATTCTTGTTGTTTCTTAGTGTTCTATAGGTGGGTTGGTAGGAGCAGTCTACTTTGAGCTTGATTACATAGGTGAAACAGTGGTCACTTAGGTCATCAGGCAAAGTGCCTAATTTATAGGATTTAAGATGGGTATTGATGAGTATCCAGTCTAGGGTACTTTTCTTGTTATTGGGTTTTCCTGTCCTGGGTAAGGGAGGTTATGATTTGAGTAAATCCATAGAGGTTTATGTGGGTTGTGGAGGTTTCACAAGAGCAAGTGTTCCAGTCAATGTTGAAATCCCCAAGAACAATTGTTTCTTGGGGGTAGTTATCGGATAACCAGTATAAGAAGTCTTCTAAGGTTTCTGTGTTCCTCAGTGGGGGAATGTAGACACAGACAATGTTTACATTTTTTGTTTTTACTAGTTTGTAGTTTTAAGATAAGAATTTCAGCATTATTGAACTGGGGTGATTGTTGGGTGTCTATGCTGACAGATAGGGTAGACTTGTAAAGTATGGCTACCCCACCACCCTTTCTGGTGGTACAATCTAGTCGAAACATATTGTACCCTAGTGGCAGAATCTCATGGTACTTGGTGGCAGGCTTTAGCCACGTTTCTGTTAGGCATAATATATCTGGGGAATGAACAGCTAAGAGGGAATGCAGGTTCTGAGTTTTATTTCTGCTCCTAATGTTTAGATGGCAGGCCAGCAGTGAGGAGGTCTATTTGTTGGAGCTATGGTGGTAGGGGATATAGTAAGGGGATTAGGGTCAACAGGTGGGGATGAACAAGGGTTTGGGTGGATGTCGCCGTCCTTTGTGAGGTTGTAATATATCCTGAGTATGAGTTTTAAGATTTTGAATAAAGTTTTGTAATAGTGTCTAGTTTTAGGACTAGTGTAACTAGGTCTAGTAAGATGGTAGTATTTAGGGGTTAAGGAGGTAAGCATGAGGGGAGTTGGTAAGGGTGCACTATTATCTGTTGTAGATTGGATGGATGTTTGGAATTTAGGGTAGTGGAAACCTGGGTGACCCTGATATTCGTAGGCGGTTAGGAGATATGGGATGAGTAAAAGGGGTAGAAGTAGAGTTAATAAGATATTTTGGGTGATAGCATACCTACTGAATGAGACTTGAAACTTAAGCAAAAGGAATACTAGAGTTAGAGGACTGGTGGTATCAGGCTGAGGGTGGTGCTGTTGAGTGACAAGTTGTTACTGATTGGTTTAAAAAAGTGGGGTGTGGTCTAGTACCAATAAATGTAGCAGCACCAGGGGCTGGAGGAATTTGGGGGCAGGGTAGGGTGCGAAGCGAGCCCAAGCAAAGCAAGGGCAAGCGGAGCAGGGATGAACCAATGCCTATACTAAGTTGTAGCAGTTTAACCTGTTTGAGGAAAGAGAAGGGTGGGGAAAAGAGAAGGCAGTAGGAGTGGTTAGAGGGATACCTTGATTGACTCAAGACACCACACCAGAGGTAAGATGAATGTAAGAGCCTAAAATCTGCACTCAGCACTTTAATTTTACTTATGTTTAGTAGTGTACAATTTGAGGATTTTTACAAGGGTTACTTGTTCAAATGTCAGACAAGTAAGTAAAACTTTCAACAGGAATCTGAGTGCTCGAAAGACAGAAAGGTAGGTACAAAAGTATACCTGTAAAAATTAGGGTCAGAGAGACAAATGTAAGAGTCAGTCTACTTTGGTTACAGGGGAAGGACGCAAACACTCAAGTAGAAAAGAGCCCTATGGCTGACCAAAATAGTGACTTGCTTAATTACACAGCACTGTAAGCGAAAGCTTAACAAATGCTTCTTATATGTGTAACCTACTCTTAATTGTTGGGAGAAACAGTTTTTGTTATGGTGGCCAGTTGCAACCCTGTACACACCATTATACAGGAGCTGCAGTATGCTAGTGTAGGTAAATGTAGAGTTCAACTAGGAAAAGAGAAAAGCAGATTCTAGGGTAAGGATTAAGGCAGCAACAGGCAGTTATTTTATAATAGTACATTCAGAAAGTTTTTTTTTGGGGGGGTAAAGTAGTACACTTCAGAATGGACTAGGATTTATAGCTAAGAAACCTTAGCAAGAGAGCAATGCAGTAAATAACAAACACTTACCAGATTTTAAAGATATACCAGAAAAACTAAATCAATTGTTTACAATTGTACAACTGGAAAATTGTCAGTAAAGCAATTCAGGTATAGCTAGCACAAGTTTATTCAGGTCATAAAAGCACTTCTTCAATGTGTGTGTGCAATTTAAACATTAAAAACATATGCAGCAAGTAGTAGCTCTGATTATACACTTTCTCTGGGTACAGGTTCAATTTAAACAGAAATATTACCACAGAAATTCAGTAAAGTCACTAGCTACTTAAAGAGCTTCTGCAACAAAAATAGAGCAGTCTGTGCAGAATCAGAATTTAGCAGCAGGTCATTCAGTTACACAAAAAACAGTAAAAATATCCATACAATGAAGAAGCTATTATACAACAGATAAGAACATCCATCTTAAGGCATTTAGTGCTGGGAAGGCAGTAACTCACAAGCATTCAAGACTGAATCGTTACTTATGTCAAGAACTTTAAATATACTGTGACACAGGAATGAAATTGATTCTCAACAAAGCCTCAAAAAAAAAAAAGATTAGTTTGGGCAAGTTAAACAACAACATGAGACTGCCAGAAAGAAGTTCTATTGTTACTATGGTCATTCATGACAGACTAAGGGTAGCTTAGAACTGAAGAAGGGTCTTTAGTTTATAGTTAAGTTTGACTTATTGTGAATATCTAATAAAACAAAAAAGTGAACCAGAAATCAGAGTATCCAACAGTCCTTCCAAATAATGGAAAATATTCAGGTCGATGACTGGAACAAAACCACCAGGTAAACCAGATAAACCAAATCCAAAACCAAGATTTATTTAAGCGCTTTTCGTTTTCTCAATGAGCAAACTTCTTCAGAATAAATTACACTCCATCGCAATGCAGTATTTAAACACTAAATTTTCAGCTATTAAGCACAATTAAGGACCAGCAATTAAAACCAATTAACATTTAAAAATACAAATGAATATAGTTATATGTATTCAAATAAAACAACTAATAATAATAAATACCTTAAATGAGTGAGTAAACCTATATAACACTAATAAATACTGAATATATATGTAACAAATATACTAATTATTAAATGAAAATAATAATTTAGATATACCTTAACTATTTAGTTCCGAAATTAATGGAAGCCAGAAAGGCATACATATCACAGTATAAGTGAAGATAGAACCAAAGTCTCATATAGAATAACAAATCTATTAATAAATGAAAATAAGAGTCACTTAACTAACATGTACATATGCAAAAACACTATTGTTATTCCTGATAATTCCTTATTATTGTGAATATCAACAGAGGTGATAAAAATATTTGTTTCTAGAGCATTGTAGCTGTATGAGGTTTTATATATATATATATATATATATATATATATATATATATATATATATATATATACACACACACACACACACACACACACACACACACACACACACACACACACACGCACACACACATACAGTTTTACTATAGATGATCGAAATCCCAAAAAGCAGACTTTCATATGACTGAGACCATGTGATCGACTTTTGGAATTTCCATCATAGTTTAAAAAATAAAAACACAGAACAAAAACTTACCTACACATTGCTAGCAGGGGGCAAGCCCCCCTGCACCCCCTGTGGGGGATACCAACTTCGAGATCGCACTGTAGTGCAGAAGATGGAAATCTTCCCATTCCGCACTATACGGAGATGTCTGTTCTGAATGTTCGAAATTCCAAAATTCGATCATATGGCCTCTACCATATGAAGATCAACTTTTTGGGATTTCAGACATCTGTAGGGGGACCTGTGTGTGTGTGTGTGTGTGTGTGTGTGTGTGTGTGTGTGTGTGTGTGTGTGTGTGTGTGTGTATATATATATATATATATATATATATATATATATATATATATATATATATATATATATATATATATATATATATATGTGTGTGTGTATATATATATATATATATATATATATATATGTATATGTGTGTATATATATATATATATATATATATATATATGTGTGTGTGTGTGTGCATATATATATATATATATATATATATATATATATATATATATATATATATGTTCTTTGTGTTTCACTGTTGCAGTCATCACTTTTGGGTTATCTGCTTGCAGTAGCCCTCAGTCGGACTGATTAACAAAGACTTGGGTCCTGCATCGGTTGCTGTCCCTTCTTCCATGTCGTCAGGGGTATAAAACATGCAGCCGATGCTATTACATCAGTCTTTCTTGCCATGTGGTGGCTGAAGCAGAAGATTTCGCAACTGCCAGTTGGCCGACTCCTGAAATTTTCTTTTTCGAGTTTCAGAACCAAAGTCTTCAACTAAAGCTAAGTACCCCGTTGGGGAAACTTTTTCTTGCTCCTTACCGATGTCAGTAAAAGTTAATTGCATTACTTGTGGAAAGCAAATACCCCATAAATATTTTAATTCGTACTGTATTCTTTGCCTAGGCCCTGACCACAACGTACTGTGCTGTCGGTTTTGTGCTTTATTTAATCAGAGCACTATCCGTCGTCTGTATATTTTCGCCTCTAAATATTTTGGTTCTGTTTAATTATCCAGAAATATCGTCGGTTAGGCATCTGACTACTGGGATTCCAAAAAAAACGCAAGGATAAAGACAGAGACAGGCTGCCGAGGTCCAAAACTGCCAACGACGCTTCTCCTAAGCCAGTCACCAGTTCGCCGGTACTCAGTGAGGCGCTTTTGCAGCCCCTGATACCCGCTACTTCTGATTCGCAGGCATCTCCTGAGACCCATTCAGAGTATGCCACGAGATGCTTCAACTATGGAACCTGCGGATGTCTGTACTTTGGATGGGTCCGGAGGTGCTGTGCAGGCACTGGCTTCTAAGGGTGTATTCAGGCCTATGGACTTGTATATTAAATCGATGCCTCCTTCTGTTAGGCCTAAATCTCGAACCATGCCTAAAAAAACCGACACCCAGGCTGCATGCTGAGGCCTTTATGCCTAAAAAACAAATGATAAGAATGGCTGAAGATCTTATAACTCTAATCAGAGGAAGCTAGCCTCTCCCTTCTAAGAGACTTAGGACTGAGGTTGTTTATGAATCTTCTGATCAGGATTCTGATTTTTCTGCTTCTTCTGATAATCTGGATTTGCCCTTATCTACTTATGAAGATTCTGATGCAGAGGACTCTATTCCCTCTGCTTCCCCTCCAGAGGATTTTTATTTTGGTGAAACCTTACATACTCTAAGGGAGCATTTCCACTGGAAAAGCCAGGATTTTTCTGATTCAAAAAAGAAAGAGGCTTAGGGATTTCTTACTCCTACCTCAGCACAGGCCTTTAGCTATTCCTCCTGTACTAGACTTTGTTGATGCTTTTTCGGAATCTAGTTTGGCCCCTGATTCTTTGCTTCCTGTTCCCAGAAAACCTGACAGATATTACAGGGTTCCTGATTCTCACAAGTTCCTTTTTAAAAATCCTATTGCGGATTCAGAGACTATTTCCAGGGACCCAAGGGCATTAACGCTTCTACTGCTAAAAATCCTACCACTTCTGATAGAGACTCCAAGCGCTGGATAGATTGGGTAAGAAGGTTTACACTTCTGCAACCTTGGCCATTAGGGCTTTAAACTGCCAGTTTCATATATTAAGGTATCAACAACATGTTATTGGATTGCTTAAACAGAAAATGTTGATTCCTGACTGTGCGGAAAATAAAGAATTACAGGATTTAATGCATCCTGCTGAACAGGTTGGAAAACATACTTTGCAATGTGGATTTGATTCTTTAGAGGCCTCTTGCAGGGCAGCTGTTACTGGTTCTGTGCTCAGAAGGCATGCTTGGCTTAAGGAGCAATCTTTGCCTGATCATGTTAAAGCTAAATTGTTGGACGCTCCCTTAAATCAGGACCGCCTGTTTGGCAACAAGGCTGAGGAAGTTCTTAAAAAGATGGAAGATAAAGGTAAATCTATGCAAACTGTAAAGGATTACTTACAAGTTCAGCCTCCTAGATTTAGTAGGCACTGGCCCTCTAACAATTGGTCCTTTCCAGCCTCTTCAAGGGCTTCTCAAGCCAAACCCAGATGTAGCAGAAACCCCAGGTTTCAGTCCCAGGGGACACACAAGACTAAGCAGTGGGGGGTTTCCACACCCAAATCAGGAAGTAGTAAGACTCTCCCCCCCCCCCCCCCCCCATGGAAAACAGTCTCAATGACTTGCTTCTAAAACTTCCAAGCACTTCCCAACTTGAATGCTCCTTTAGGCAGAAAGATTGGTCTGCAGGCCAAAAACTGGGAACTCATTACCCAGGACAAATGGGTTTTAAATATAGTGCCCCAAGGATACAGATTTCACTTCTACACCTTTGCAACACCAAGCGGGTGGCCAGATCTACCCCCAAATCAGTGGACAGAGACCTAAAATCAATTACTCTCTAGCATGGGGGCTATTCAGTTGGTACCAGAAGAGGAAAAGGGACAAGGTTTCTATTCAAGACTTTTCCTGGTACCC
Source organism: Protopterus annectens (assembly GCF_019279795.1). Taxonomy (NCBI): domain Eukaryota; kingdom Metazoa; phylum Chordata; order Ceratodontiformes; family Protopteridae; genus Protopterus; species Protopterus annectens. The sequence continues at coordinate 865,228,902 of NC_056748.1, read as the reverse complement.
AGAAAAGGCAATACATGCTGTCCTATCCTGGAACTTTCTACTCTAAATACCTTTCTGGTAATTCCAAACTTCAAGATGCTGACTCTTCACCAGCTGCTTCCTATGCTAGGCAAAGGTGCATGGTTGCCAACACTAGACTTAAAATAAGCATACCTGGACATCCCTACAGGGAGTCTTGCAGAAAATACCTACACTTCAAAGCAGGCTACATGCATTATTAGTTCTCTGCACTGCGCTTTGGCTTATCTACTGCGCCCAGGGTATTCACAAAGTGCCTAGCTCCAGTCATTGCATTCTGCAGGCAAAGAAATATTCAAATATACCCATATCTGGATGATTGTCTAATTCAGGCAGAAAGCCAGGACTTAATTTTGAATCATCTGGCCTTTGTTCAAAGGGTACTGACTTGTCTGGGGTACACCATAAACGAAAAGAAAATCACACCTTGTACCTTGTCAACAAATTGTATTCCTGGGAGCAAGTTTGAACACAACTTTGCAGATGGCTTTCCTCACGCCAGAGAAATGGATTCATTTGACAACCTACTTCAAACAAGTAGCCACAAAAACCCAGTTATCTGCAAGGCAAATACTGCAAGCCTTGGGATTCATGTCCTCCTGCATTCTTCTAATTCCATATGCAAGGCTGCATATGAGGAAACTGCAATGGTATCTCAAACGCCTATGGTGTCAACATTCACAGGATCTAGAAGCAATGATTCCTATCCTATCTTGCCTATGCTTAGAGTTCCTTTGGTGGGCAGAGGCCTGCCACCAAAACAGAGGACTACCATTCACACTACCCCATGCCACCCAAAACTTAACAGACGCATCAGACTATGCTTGGGGGGCCCACCTAGAAGGGAAGTCCATTCAGGGCAAATGGAACCCAAGTCAAATGCATCTGCATATCAATCAAAAAGAAATGTTAGCTGTACAGAATGCTCTGGCAGCCTTCAAGGAGCACATTCTTCCAGGACAATTAATGATAAAGATGGATAACACCACTGTTATGTGGTACATAAACATGCAGGGGGGGTAAACATTCTTACCCCCTCTGCAGACTAGCTATGGCATTGTGGAACACAGCCCTGAGCTATCAAGTACATTTACAAGCTCAATTCCTGCCAGGAAAACTAAATACACTGGCAGACGACGTAAGCAGAAACCTCATGGACCCACATGAGTGGAAACTGGAACCAAGGATTTTCAACATGTTGACAAGCAGATGGGGGAGCCCAGATATAGACATGTTTGCCTCCCATCAAAATTATCAGTTGGACATTCTGCACAAGGACTCCCCACAAACAAGCTTGGAAAGTGGATGCTCTGTCTTTCAGCTGGAAAAACCTATCAGTTTAAGCCTTTCCTCCTCTGCCTCTGCTCTCCACATTACTACTAAAGATCAAACAAGACCAACCAAGGATGATTTTTATTGCACCAGGCTGGCCACACCAACACTGCTACCCCCTCTTGCTCAGTGTGTCACTGTGCATGGCACCTGCCTCAGACTCCTACTCTATTGTTTCAGCAGGAGAACCAAATTCTGCACCCACCACTTCAAACACTGAATTTAGCAGCCTAGCTAATTACTTAATTTCTCTTTTACCATCCCTCAGTAAACCAGTGATGGATATCATTTTAGAGGCAAAGAGGCCTAGTACCAGAAAGTCTTACGCTGAAAAATAGAAAAGATTCTGTGCCCAGAACCAATCTCAAGGGATGAGCACAACAGTGCCCAATTTACCTCAGATTTTACAATACTTAACTGAGATGCTTCATAAGGGCCTGTCTTTCTCCTCAATCAAAATTAATGCCTCAGCCATCTCAGCTCATTATAACACAGAACCACCCCTCTTCTCTCATCCACTGCTTAAGCAGTTCCTCAGAGGGGCAAAAATCTAAGACCACCCAGGAGAGCTCCATCTCCAGCCTGGGACCTCAACTTTGTATTGGAAAAGCTCACCCTTCCTCCTTTCTAGCCAGCTGCCACTGTGGACTTAAAATTCCTTTCTTGGAAAACAGCTTTCCTTTCAGCAATCACTTCAGCAAGAAGGGTATCTGAATTACAGGCCCTCATGGCAGTGGAGCCTTTCATCATCTTTCATGTGGACAGGGTGTCCCTCAGGACCAATCCCTCCTTCATGCCCAAGGTGGTATCCAGTGTGGCCTTTAATCAGTCCATACATTTGCCAACCTTCTTTCCTAATCCACAGAACAAAGGGAAACGGATTTTGCACTCCTTTGACATGCACAGACAACTTAGATTCTACTTGGATAGAACTAAACCTCAAAGGAAATCTGGTCAACTGCTGGTGGCATTTGCTGCATGGGAAGAGGGGAAGGCAATTTCAAAGCAAACCATTTCATGGATAGGCCATTGCATTAATTTCTGCTACAAACACCATGGAAAACCTATCCCACAGGGGATCAGACCCCACTCTACCAGGGCTGCATCTACCTCTACAGCCTTTCTCAGAGGCGTCCCTACCAAGGACATCCTAGAAGCTGCTACCTGGAGTTCTGTACATACTTTCACCAAGCATTACCATCTGCCAATTTTCTCTAAATCCAGAGCTGGCTTTGCCACTGCAGTCTTGCAGAGCCTTTTAGCTGGTCCTTATTTTATTTAAATTCCTCCTCCCATCCTTAGCTTTGGGAATCTACCCAAAAGTGATGACTGCAACAGTGAAACACGAAGAACATAGTACAGTTGTGTACACTTTCCATAAATGTAGATGTTAGAGTGTATTCACTGTTGCAGTCCTGTTACCCTCCCTCCAGCCCACTTCTTTTTCTGGATATACATTTACTTTCCTTTGCTATCTTCAAAAGCTGTTTGGTGTATTTTCTTTTTTGTTGGAGGTATAACCTTGTATGTTTATAGATTTAATTGCTTCCCATTAAGGGGACACCTGACATCTGGGGCAAGAAAAACTGATGTAATGGCATTGGCTGCATGTTTTATACCCCTGACGACCTGACATCATGGAAGAAAGGACAGCAACCGATGCAGGACCCAAGACTTTGTTAATTAGGCCGACTGAGAGCTACTGCAAGCAGATAACCCAAAAGTGATTATGGTAAGTGTACGCAACTGTACTATATATATATAGATATATAGATATATAGATATATATATATAGATATATATATATATATATATATATATATATATATATATAGATATATATATATATATATATATATATATAGATATATATATATATATTTTTTTTTTTCTTTGTGTTGGTTAACCCTGGTAGAGCACTTGGCTATGTGAATCTTTTTCAGGCTCAGACCGGGAAGATTGATCTGGTTGTGTTGTTTCCTCAGAGCCACACAAAATGTAAGTGGAGGTTGAAGAAATCTAACTTGGGGAAACAGGATGATTCTCACTATCAGCTCCTAACCTGTGCACTCTCTTGCCAGAACTGCTAAGTTTTTGTAAATCCTTTTAAAACCATCCATCATGATTTACACAATAAGAAAAAAAATCGAAGGAAGAGCATTCACTTGTTTTATTGCGGCTAATAAAAGACAAAAAAGACTTACCAGAAACCACATACTTTGAAAACCTTCATCAAATAACCACTGTAAGTAATTAACGTTTCTGCTTTACTTAATGGTAGCTGGATTATGCAGTGGACTGAAGAGAAATAGTGACAGCAGCTGAATCACTTGCTGATTCCATTACAGGAAATGGAATAAACCATTAAGTCACCCCACTGTCAGCTTTCAAGATATATGGACACTGCATTATCTAATAATATTCCATTTTACTGGACTGAGCAAATCTCTTCTTGATTAAAAAGCAAAAGCAGTAAGCTGGTGAACTGTGCTTTCTTTGAAGCAGTTCAGTAGCGGGTCAGGTCCACAATGAGAGAACTTAGGTTCATAGGTTCATACTAGGCTATCTGCCCGAGGGCATTTACAAGCCTAGCCCATCGTTTTGTGGCTTACACCACCCCTTTAGTATGGGGAACTATACCCATTATTTTGCTGTGCCTCTTTCGAGCAGTGACACTGAGGTAATCCCTGGGGTATATCTGCGATCTCCCATCCATTGGTCAAGATTTCTCTTGAACAAGGCCAGCGAGGTGCTCTGCCTCACATGTACCGGGATTTTGTTCCACAGCATAGGGAGTCTTTGGGTGATGAATCTATCCCTCCAGCACGTCCTATTAATAGCCGTGTCAAGGTTTAAGTCTCCCGCCCTTGTGGCTCTGATGGATCTAGATTTTTTGAGGTGAAGCATATTCATCAAATCTGGGTTTGACATGGCCTTGTATGTTAGGCAAAGGTCACCTCTGAGCAAGCGGTAAGCGACTGAATAGAGCTGGAGTTCTTTCAGTCGGGCAGCATAGGACAGATTTTTGAGACCCTTTTGAGACCCTTTTACTGATACGGATTATAGACCATGATGGTGCCCTGTCATAAGATTGTTGATTTCTCTAAGCCTGTATGTTTTATTATTCTAACCTGTTTAAGAATTGTGGTTAGTGGCATACCCAGGTGGATGGTGGGAAGTACACTGAACCCACCTTATAAACATATTTGCTAACCCACTAGCTCAATAACCTATACCCATAATTTGGATTCCAGAAAAATCAGAAATCTCTGGATTCTGTTACCACACCAAGGGGCCCCGTAGGCCAATTATGCCCTACACCTAATGGGGACCTGCAAGTGCCATAACCCAAGCTTAAAAAAAGACTTTCACTTGGAGGGGAATAAAAAAGAAATCCCCCGTCTCCTGAGCCCACCAATGTAGACTTCCTAGAGGCATGCAAAATTTGGTACAGAATGGTCCTTCCAGTTTTTGTAAAGCCGACAGATCTCCCCTTCAACTCCACAATGAGAGACCTGGCAGCAGTCCTCATTTGAGAGACTCTGAGCAATGGGGAAAACTGGTAGTCAGGTAGTCATCTTACATCAAGGGGTAGGACTCCTTAAAATTGTTACATGTAGGGGAATCTTTTTTTTTTTTTTTTGCTGTACAAATTTATCGACAGATTTGTATATCCCTGGCATTAAATTGTATTCCAGAGAAAAATAAATTTTTTCATTTGATTTCATCCTTCAGAACTATCATACTGGATGGTGTGATGTAAACATGGCAGCTTTCAAACTGTATGTTTATAAAATTTGCAGTGGACATTCAAGACTGCATTTTAAGACAACAAGAGTCCACAAACTAGAATAGGACTGGTGATTTGGTGAGAGCCATGTTGAGCAATAAACACTTGCTGGCATTCATGTGTTAACCTGGTAAGGCTACTAAACACAATTTTAATTACCTCAGAGATGTACATCAGCATCTCAGTGTTTTTAATCTTGTCTTCTAATCTGCAAGAAAACAATTCATTGTGTCTAAATGTTTTCTCTGTGTTACTGCATTCCCCAAGATTTATTTTGTTAGCTGGCATAATAGTTTTCTGATTGTGTGATAGTTGGTAAGCCATGTTTTTTTTCCCCCAATAGTTATCAGTTGCATTATAATAATAAAAACAAAAGCACCAATACACAAAAACACAGAACAAACATTCGCTATTGTCATTTATGAGATGACCACATAAACAAATCTAATCAGGGCATTTTCCCAAGCTGGACATCATGCTTATGGAGCAACATGGTTAATGACACCTTTCAGAAGTTTTTTTTCAGTGGTATTTGTTGTGGAACTTTCATAAACAACCCTTTGTGTACATATCAGTCTCATCTAATACTTAGTGCAGTGTTAACTATGACTGTAACTTGTAGGCCATCTAGGGCAGTAACAATGCAGTAAAATATCTCTTCTTTCAGTGCAGTACATGTTGCACATTTGTAAATTAACCATAGTGCAATACTCTAAGGTCCATAGTGCAATACTCTAAGGTCCATAGTGCAATACTCTTATGTTCACAGTGCAATACTCAAAAGTCTGTTTCTGTGCAAGGATCAATGCAGTATCTTAACCAAGTACCTGTGCAGTACTGAAGTCTCATGCAAGTAATTGTTTACTTCAAAAAGTGTTAAAATGTGTTTCTAATTATGTGCAATATTAGTCTGTCTACCTGTATGTCCATGGTGTAATAGCTAGGTGTTGTATGTGTAAATATCTGAGACAGTAGTCTATATGTTGTCTGCACATCGAGTCTGGAGACATGAAATTTCATTCACTTGTTGCACTTGTGTAATTTCTGAATGATAGTAAAGTTTACTCTGACTTTTGACTTTTGAAATCCATTTTCCCATCACAGAGCTGCAGAAATTCTGTTGTGCATGTCAGTCCTACATATTTATTCACACCACAGATGTTGTACCAGTGTTAATCTTCTGCAACAAAATGAGTAAACTATAACAGGCTCTTTGGGATGTCATTCCACCAGTCAGATATATCTCAGTTGTTACCATGGTTTAATTTCTCCAAATCTTTTGGGTTTCTAATGCCATGACAGGAATGGACCCCCCATTCCTAAGTCAGGGGACAATTAAAGTTTGTAAAATTAGTGTTAGCCAAAAGCACTCTTTACATCACTTGCAACATGCCCAGAATTGATTCCTCCTGCAATTCATATGGAGTTACATGTATTGTTGTACTGTTTTTTTTTTTTTCTCAAAACTTTTTTTATTGAAAAATTTTCTTATAGTAAACAAAAGGTCAAAATAGAAAGGAGAAACAATAAAATAACTTCAATAAACAAATCTAAACCCATGTATGTTGTATCCAATATTTACACATACACAAATTAAAAATAAAAGTCCAGTTTTACCTATGAAAAACATTTAGTAATGATCAAAGATAAACTGATTTGCCCAAAGTGATGAAATAATGAATGTATCATGGGTTTGTGCCTTTATGTCAGAATATTTAAGACAGTAGTCCACAGCTGGATCAAGTTATTAATTTTAGGTTAATGTTTGGAAAATGTTTTTTTTTAAATGTTATAATATTTCTTTGCTATGAATAAAGTCATACCAGTTAAGAAATGTAAAGTTTCCCCAATTTGTTAGTATTGCGTAACCTCAGTAAAGCAAAACAACTAATAAGAGCCCTTAGCTTGTAAGATTGCATTGTTATATTTGGAAGGTGTAAAATAACAAACTGCCATGATTTAATTGTTAAATTTGAAATGTATACTTTAGCACTATTTTGTAATGCATGCCATAGTTTTGTAGAGTGCTTGTAATTCTGTAATATATGTAATAAATCAGCCCCAAATATACCACAAGCACTACATTCATCAAGCAATGAAGACTTAAAATGTGTGAGTTTCTTGGGCGTAAAATAGGCACTGTTTAAAGTCATAAATTGCATATAATATAGTTTTTCAAGGGAATGAAGTTAATGTTCGAAATTATTGAATGCCTTCTAGAAGTCCTCACTTAGATTTGTCATTCATATTGGTCCAGTATGAGTATAAATTGATTGCTCAAATTTGGTTTTAATACACATTTTATATGAATTGCATGTAGGTTTTGATGAGTTGAGAACATTAATTAGATTCTGAAATGAATCATTTTTTATTTAGATTAATTTATTGAATACTGAATTTGGCTTTCAAAAAATTATCTGAGAGTATATATAGATCTGTGACTATAGTTAAAATTAGGTATTAGAGCATTTGAGATAGGAAAAAAGTAATTTCTCGACTGAGATTTAAAGTGAGTTGAGTAGTAGGTGTAATTATTACATTTTGAGTTACTAAAGCAACCTGCATCTGAAATATATTCTGTTTGGTGGACTAGAATAGCAAAAGAGGCATGTAAATGTTTATATGCTGATGTATTAGCTGTATCACTGTCTGGGTTTTTTATTGTATTCTATTCACCTCCTATTATAAAATAGTGATCTTTATATTTACATAAAATATTAGATTTCTGCATGATGCTGTTTAATTGGTCATTGCACGGAGCATAGATATTTAACAGCAGTAGTCGTTTAGTAAGGAAGTACAGTTTGATTCTGATGTAGCACCATGTGCCTTTGGGATTGTAGGAAGAGACCAAAATATTAGCAGGGAGTGACTTTTTACAGTTGCTGTACCTTTGCAATTACTACAATTCTCAAAATATTTTATCCAGCTCTTGCTAAAATGATTCCATTGTTCACTTAGTATATGTGTTTCTTGAATATAAAAAAATGTTGGCTGGGGATCCATAAAAAAGATGTAGTTCTCTTTTCTTAGAGTTTGAAGACCTTTTATATACCAGGAGTTAACAGTTAACTTCTTTATGTGGTTAATTTTATTTAAAATTGAATATAAGGTCAAGTAAATGTACCAGATAGAGTGTTTGCTGATAGGACCTGAGAAATAAAGGTGTGACACTGATTAACAGAATGACAAAATTTTGTAGCACACAATAAATTGTCGTAGATGTGTGTTTTGCCTTTGCATTGAGCATACTTCCCCTCTCATGAACCCTAGGTCTAACCCTAACACCCATAACTTAAGAAGAGTTTAATAGAATAAAACATACAACAAAGCTTATAACAGTAATTACAGCAATTATTCTTTTGACATTAATATATGAAACTGTTGTAGCCTTTAGAAAAAAAAAAAAGTTTTCAGTGACAGCAGACAAACCATTCTATTGATGCTACAGAACATCCAAAACAATTCCAGTGGAGCGGTCGTATTTGTCAAAAACAAAAAGATGTCTGTGCTGTCTATATAAAAGTGACATTTCATGTGGTTAAGAGCTGTAAGTATAACTTTAGAAATACACTCTTAAGTATCACACATTATGATAAAGAGAATGTGGAGCATCAAAGAATGATGCATATAAGGTAGAGAGAGGATATTAGAAGGTTTACATAACACAGGAAATGAGGTATACCAGGTATCGGATATGAAATCAGTGTTAAGGGTCTGAAGTCAATTAAATACATCCTAGTAAAAAGTAATCCTGTATCCAGTAATAACATGTCTGACAAAAGCACAAGGTGCAAAGTCCCAAACAATGAACTGAGAGAGCAGAATATTACAGAAAAATAGTACAGTTACATAGTAAGTCACCCAGGAGTTTATATTACAACTTGCAATCTTATTAATCAATAAGTTTTAAAATTGAAAAGTTTAAGATGTAGAGAATTTGCCTCATTAACTGACGTACTTGGTATGTAGTATTTTCAAGGTGAATGCTAATTTGGTAGGGATTAGCATTTGAAACTTGATTTTATTATTTATTAAATAAGAACAGAAAGGAGAAAGTTTTGTCTTTTGATTTTGTACAGAAGAGGTACATACTGGGATATCGATAATTTGATAATCTTCCAAATTGTTTTTGTTTTTGTAGCTAGTTCAGGAGATTGGTGTAGATTGTTCTTGCTAGAAAATCTTGCTTTGATCTCTGTGCTGCAGTGTGAACTCTTTCAACTGTTATGCTGTCCCCACCCTTTGAGGATTGTCTAGTCTTCTTCTTTCAGCTTTTCCCTGTTAGGGGGTCACCACAGCGGATCACCTGCCCACTCATGATTGGCAGTGGAGTTTTTACGGTGTCGAGTTGCCAGTCCACCGCCCAGCCTTCCACAGAAGGCACGCACATGCCTAGGGCCAATTTAGAGTGTCCAATCCACCTACAGCATGTCTTTGAGATGTGGGAGGAAACCGGAGCATCTGGAGGAAACCTGCGCGACCACGAGGAGGATATGCAGACTCCACACAGAAGGCACCCCAGCCGAGGATCAAACCGGTGAACCTTTTGCTGTGAGGCAGCAACACTAACCGCTGCACCACCGTGGCTGCCCTTTTGAGGATTCTCTAGTAATGATGCTAAAATATCTTTACCGACGTGTAATATATTTGGATTTCCATACCATCAAGGATTCCACAGAGGATTATGTTGTCTCTTCTTGAGCATGCCTCCAAATCCAGATGTTTTTCTTTCATGAAAGAACTGTCCCAAATTAAGGAGGTTGTCATTTTCCATTGAAGTTAATTTGTTTTCACATGATGAGATGCTACCTTTTGTCTGATCTAATCCTTTTTGCAAAGTCTTTGTGTCATATTGATGGCCATACATTGAGTAGACTTATTTTCAATTGCTAACTGCAAAGAGCATTTTTAAATTCTTCTATGATTCCCCACCACTGGCCCAGTAATCAAGGCGCCTCAATCCTCACCACTGGCATCAGTGGGGGAAAGTGCACACTGGGAAGATAAGAACACACAGTAAAGTACAGTTTCCCTTAAGAACACAGAAAGACCACAGTCAGCCTGGGGCTGGATTCTCCCTCTTCCTCCAGATCCCCAATAAGACTCCCTAGTTGCACAGCTATACGATTGAGATCTCAGCTGAGTGGCCAAGACGTCCAGCATCCTCTCTGTCCAACCAGTGCTTCGTGTCCCTGCCCAGGTAGCTGAGACATGCAGCACACACACTTTGAGGTTTGATTTATATATATATATATATATATATATATATATATATATATATATATATATATATATCTATCTATATATATATATATATATATATATATACACACACACACACACACAAACACCTGGGAAAAAAGGCTGGCATAGGTTTACTAGCTATGTCTCCTTTTGCCCAAGCTGTAAAGTAGTTTTTACTGCCACCAGCCACTACTTATCAGCTACTTTAAGGCCCTTAGCAAAGGGTGTCCAATCTTACTGTGTAATGTTGCTATTAATCCAAATGGTAGTTTGATTAAGAGCAAGGCTATTAAGAGTGGTCTGCACAGTGTCACCGAATAGGTATGCAAGTACTCTAAGAGTTTAAAATATGTCTCACAAATGTCAGCCACAGTGATGGGTTTAAATATATTTAATAGTAAATAATAAAAGAACAAGAACATACTCAGGAAACAATCAGTTACTTCAAAGTTCAAAATCGCAGGAAATATTTAAAACAACATTGCAGGACAGTCTCAGATAAATAAAGAAAACATCCAAGGTGTATGTCGCTATATTCCTAACTGTGTATAAGAGACATTACTGTACCCTAGACTGACTTACTCGTAGCAAGGCAAGACAGATGGGGTGAGTGGGTTTTCCAGCTGATGTCAGGTCAAAGACATATACAGAATGCACAGTCTCTCTCTCTCTCTCTCTCAAAAGCTCTTAAATTAATATTTCAAATATTACTTCTGGGGTAGCTGGCAGCATGACATCACTTCTTGTCAGCTGACTATCAATTTCCAGGCTCACAGCCATTGATTTTAGCATCTGCTTGTGTAAACATACAGATCTTTGATTTTCTGGCAAATGGTGGAGGTCATAAAATAATTTACATTCCTCCACATTTAAAGACAATACAAAAAACTTCTAGATCTAGACATTGTCTCTTGTTGCACTGAAACTGAAAGATAACATCTCTTTTTATTATATGGTTATAAAATAATTTAATTTCAACTATTTTTTGAAGTTTTGCAAGTTAACTTTCTATGTGCTAGTTCCCATTGTTAAAACATATACATTTACACAGATACAATAGTTTGTATACATTTCTGTTTTTTTGCAGTATGGTACACTGTGGATGCATCTTTAAACTGAGTACTCTATAACATATCTCTTCAATATACATGTCTGTACAAATGATGTATGACATACAGTTTTAATACATTTGTAACACAAGCATATGAATCATGTTGATATCCACAAATGACATAACCATTTACAAAATTCCAGACAGCTGTGCTGGCAGTATCTCCCTCTCTCACACTTGTATATAAATCATATTAATATTCACAAATAATATATAATTACTTACAAAATTCCAGATAGCTAGGCTGACAATATTTCCTTTTTTGACAGCTTCATAGCAAAGTTTTGTTCCTGTTTATTTTTTGATGTTGAACTTCCCTTTTCTTCTTTACTGCTAGGTATGTATCTATTATTTGCTGTATCTTTCTACAGCGTAATTAGACAGAGATTTTAGTCTTCTTTACTTGTGGTTTCATGTTTTTATTCATTTGCAGAAATTTGTTGATTTGGTTTAATATTTTATTTGGTGTTGGCAGCAGAGGATAATGAGAAAGATCTATGATTCAGTGTAGCGCTGCACATGTAGTGAAGAGAAACAAAGTTTAATAAACAGCCAGTGTGGTGCCCCAAAGCAAAATAGCGCAAACCATCTCTGATTGTTGAAAAAGAGCCAATAATAATAATGTGGAGAGGTTTGTAGATAGTGAGAAATTAGCAGAGTAACAGAGCTTCACTCTGATCACTGTTTATCTCATGTTGGATATCTTAGTCTCCCTACTGTAGATTTTTTTTTCTTAGATCCATTTCTCCTACTACTATTGGAACTGTTTGGTTGTCTTTCTTCCATACTGCCATCATTTCTGCCTGCAGATCCCGATATTTTATGACTTTGTCTCTATGGCTGACATTGTAATCATTAAGTGTCGCAATTTCAATGATCATAGGAAATTACTAGGCTATTGGCCCTGAGGCCCTTATAAGCCAAGCCAAGAGTTTAGCCCATGTTCAGACAAGTCAGCACCCGATGCCCCCGTCCAGCAGGGACATGGGTGGAATCCCAGGGATGTATTTTCTGTTTCCCATCCAGTTATCCAGGTTGCACTTACAAAGGGATAAAGAGGTACTCTGCTTGAAGTGGAGAGGGAGTTTGTTCCACAGATGGGGGGAGTCTGTGAGAGACAAATCTGTCCCAGCAACAGGTCCTATTGATGTCACAAACCAGGCTGAGGTCACGCTTGCAGGTTACTCGAGTGGAGATTAACTTGTGGATATGCAGCAGTCCCATCAAGGCAAGGTCCAAGATCGCCTTGTATGCCAGATAGAGGTCACTTCCTGAGGAGTCTATATGAAACTGAGTAGAGGGATAGGGCTTTTAGCCTATCTGTGTATGGCAGATTTTTGAGGTCCTGGATTCTCCTTGTCAGGGACCTCTGTGGTTTCTCCAGCTGCTGCATGTGCTTTGCGAGGTACATGCCAAACAGGATGTTGTACTCAATAATGGGCCTTGTAAGATACAGGGATGTTATGACCTCCTTGTCCTTGGATGAGATACCCTTACTTATGAGGTGGGCCATTCAATTCATCCCTGGTTTGGCACCCATGTCTCTGATACAAACAGGTAATCTGTAAATGGTTCATCTCCCAGGCCCATGCTTACATTTATCAAGGGGATCAGAACTCGTCAGAGATTTGGGATGCATGACTAGTCTTAAAAAGGTACTTGTGGTCATTAGCCTAGTAAACACCTATGTAGAAAGCTTTCCTTACAACAGAAGCAACATGGTGGTCAAAAGTCAGGTTGCTACTTTTCAGCAATCAATGCTACTTTTAAGTAATAACTGACAAGTGGGTGTGGCTTTGAGGATTTACCCAAGGTTGGAGTGGGGTGATCACGAAGGTGAAACAGGAGTAGTGTTCAGGATGCCAGGAGCTACTTTCATTAAAGATTTCCTGCTACTGTTAGCCAAGCATTGGACCTTTTACCTTGATATTGATGGGTATTTGGTCATACTGGGTAGTAACATGGTGTTCATGATGTTTGTTTATATTTCTTTGTGCTAAGCTTTTCTGTATATTATTGTGCTTCACCTTTGTGCTGGCTCATTTATTTTATTAGAAGTTTTCATCCCTCTCATAATGCCTTGATAAAAGGAGGTTTGCAAATGTAATTGTGCATGTGTTCATCTGTTGTGCCTGGGTCTTAATGGTTGGGTTCCCTGTACTTGTGTGATATTGTGACTGTTTTGTTTCATCCTCATTTGCCACATGCCCCTGAGAAAATGCACATCACATTTTTTAATAAGCTGAGTGATGAGAACAAATGACCCGTGTTTGCCTTGTAGTTTGGGAGCTTATCTTGAAGAGACATGGTTGGGGGTAGGGGATGAACAGTCATTATTGGCTTGCCCATCCTGTCATGGAGAGTGTTAATTCTGACCTGCTGACATTGCTAGTAGCAACTTGTATGGCAGTGAAATGGCCAGGACAGGGAATAAAGGCTTCCCAGTCCAAAGCCAATGATCTAGCTCTCATGGCTCGACGGTAAGAACATACAAGCAAATGGAGGGTGTAGGACACCCTGTGGTAACATGGGTGCTCATATCAACTTGCAGGGGTGGGGATTAAGGACAATGTAGAAATGTACTAATTTCCATGACACTAGCATGGGTGCAAAACATCTCCATGGATGCCTTTTATAGTAGTCTCTCTGGTTGGCTATTGCTACTCCTGTATTGAAAATACCCAGCACAGGGGAACATATGGGCTGAAGACGCATTGTGGCTTGATGTCTGGCAAGCATTGAGGCAAAAATAAAATAAAAAAATAGACATGTTATTGTGCCTTCATAGCTATTGTGTTGGAACTTTCAGTGAAATTGCATGTCTTCCATAATGTTTTGATAAAATGAGGTGTGCAGTTAAATGTTTAATTTTGTTTTTCTGCTTTGCTGGCTTGCTTCTTGGTTGGGTCTTGTGCACATCTGCTGTGTACATTTTTGCTTACTTGTTTTCTCTAAGACTGCATAATTACTGTGTGCATTTACAAAGCTCCACCAGTGTCTGCGAATTTCATAATGAAATGCTTCTGATGGATGTTTTTCTTCATCAGATTATTTGCTTGGTTTCTTTTTGGCTGTGATCAGAAGTTGTTTTATATGCCTTTTACTTGTATGTATGTTTTTTTTTTTCAGTTTCAGATGTTTATGAACATCTGAGAGTGTGCATAATGTATTTGCCTCCCATGTCATGTTTTGAATTGGCAGTACATAAATAATTATTAATTTTAGTACATTTTGATACATTATTGGGATGGCATACATTGCCATTAAATAACAGTTTTCTTACATCTTTTCATCTTGTAAGTTTTTTTTCTTTGTCAGCAGTCATGGCATCTCTCCTAGTTCATACAACCATAGGTTCATAGGTGGGTACTAGGCTATCTGCCCGAAGGCATTTATAAGCCTAGCCAGAATGTGTTGGCTTTCGCCGTCCCCTTAGATTAGTTCCCTATGCCTCTGTCCAGCAGAGCCACTGAAGTGATCCCTGAGGTAAACTTTCTGTTTCCCATCCACTCGTCAAGGTTTCTTTTGAAGAGTGTTAGTGAGGAGCTCTGCCTAATGTAGATTGGAATCTTGTTCTAGAGCATGGGAAGTCTCTGGGACAGGAATCTATCCATCCAGCACGTCCTTTTTGTTGTTGTGGTGAGGTTTAGATCCCTAGACCGTGTGGCTCGAAGGGATAAGGTTTTCTTTAGGTGGAGCGTGTCCATCAATTCTGGGTTGGACATGGCCTTGTATGACCGGCAGAGATCACCTCTGAGTAAGCGGTATGCAACCAAGTACAACTGGAGTTTCTTCAGTCGAGCTGCATAGGGCATTTGTTTGAGGCCAGTGATCCTCTTGGTGAGGTACTTCTGTGGTCTTTCCATCCATTCATTGCAGGTGTCTTGTAAGGTACATCCCAAATGGGGCGTTGTACTCTATGATGGGTCTGATGAGTGATGAGTAGAGGGGCACAATGACCTTTTTTGATCTGGATGCGAACCCTTTTGTGATTAGGTGGGCCACATAGAAGGATTTTCTAACCACTTTGGCAATGTGATTATCAAAGGTGAGATTACTATCTACTTGGGTCCTCAGATCCCTTATTCCATCTTCCGTATTTAGGGGGCTGCCACCTATGTGGTAGTTTGTGTGTACTTTGTTTTTTTCCAAAGGGGAGGACTATGCACTTTTTGGCATTTAGCTTGAGGCCATGATTTTGACACCAGGTATCTGTCTCAGTGAGATTCTTTTGGAGGATGTCTATTTCAGCCGGAGAGTCAGTTATAACCCCTAGTTTGCAGTCGTCTGTGAACTTGGTCAGCCGTAGTCCTCCTGTGCATGCCTGTACCTCTGAGAAGTATATGCTGAACAGGAGGGGTCCTAGGACTGAGCCCTGGGGAATACCACTTGTAACTGGTTTAGAGTCGGACCTAGCTCCTGCACCTCTCACCATGTGGGTTCTGTCCATGAGCCAGTTGGCAACCCATCTTGTGATGTAGGGGTTTATGTTCAGGCTGGTGAGCTTGTCTATAATACCAGAATGAGGAATGGTGTCGAAGGCCTTAGCGAGGTCTAGGTAGGATGTGTGTACCACCTTTCCCTCATCTATAGCCTTGGTAACTGTCTCAAAGAAATCCACCAGGTTTAGGAGGCATGATCTGCCCTTAAAGCCAAACTGGGTAGGGTCCAGTGTTTGGAGGTTCCCAATGTCTCTATTAATGAGTTCCATGATAATGTACTACATAGCCTTGCAGACCAAACTAGTCAGGCTTATAGGGTGATAGTTTCCGTGGTCTGTTGCGACTCCACCTTTGTGGAGTGGAATAACCATTGTTGTGCACCACTCTATGGTTATGTAGCCTGTGGAGAGGCAGAGTTTGAACAGTGTGTTTAGGTGAGGGGTTAGTTTGTCTTTGAGCTTGTGTAGGACGCAGCCTAGGACACCGTCCAGTCCCATTGATGCTGTGTTTTTGGCTTTGGAGAGGGCTGTTTTAACCTGAGTGTCTGTGATTTCAGGGACTCTACATTCTTCTGGTATGGTTATGGGCCCTTTTGGGGGTGAGAGGGGGGTGAAGTTTGCACTGAACCTGTCTGCCAGGATGTTGGCGAGATCGGTCGGTTCAATGTATTTTGTGCCATTCTACACCAACTCCTAGCAGATCTGAGCATTGCCACTTAGATTCTTGACATAGCTAAATAATGCCTTGTGGTTATCTTTGGAGTCCTTGGCAATTTTTTTTTCAAAGCTCGCCTTGGATAATTTTATGAGGGAGCGTAGTTTCTTGCTGATACTGATCAGGGAAGTCTTCCCTTCTTGGGATTTTACTCTTTTCTGTACTGGTTTCCCCCTTCTGTTGTATAGCATGTTTATGGCAGGAGTCTACCAGACTGGTTTCCTTTTCTTGGAGGAGTGAGTCTTGGTTTTGCTTGGGATGGCACGATCCATGCATTCTTGTAACTGCCCATAGAATGCATTAGTGAAGGATTTTGCAGCTTGCACAGTGTTATCCTTCAGCATGTGGGCTTTGAAACTTTCCACCACGGTGTTAAGTAACGTGAAGTTTGCTTTTGAAAAGTTTTTCATGGTGGTTTTCTTGTCCGGGGGTGGGGGCAGAATATGGATATCCAAAGTGATTTGTTTATGGTCAGATCTAACCAGCGAGGGGTTGAACTCTGGTGTGGAACACCAGTCACCCATGTTGGTGATGACCAGGTCCAGTATGTTGTCACCTCTGGTGGGAGTGTTGACCAGTTGAACCAGGGTGTTTGAGTTTATAAATTCTAGGAAAAGTTGGGTAAGGGAGTTAGTGCTTGAGTAGTTCTCCCAGTTAATGTTTGGGTAATTGAAGTCTCCCAATATTAGGGAGTTTGGTAGGACCTTTATGTTTCCCAGTGTTTCCAGAAATGCAGAATGGGGGTTCTGGGAAATTGTGGATGATCTGTAGCAAGCTACAATTTGAACTGCAGTTTTGCCCATTGTTAGTTGCACGTGGATGATCTCTGAAGCATGGAGCTGTGCCACTAACCTGGAGGTGTGGGTATCCTTGATGAATATGGATATGCCCCAGCATTTTGTATTTCAGTTTGGGTTCTGTGGCTGAAATGTATAGTATGAGTTGTAGCCTGGTAGTGCTGGGGTGCTCTGTGGAGCCTTAAACCAGGTTTCTGTTACTGCACATATATCGATTTTCTCCATACTGAGGAGTGCCTCGAGTGCATGCATTTTGAGGTTTAGACTTCTGGCATTGAGTAGCATTACCCTCAGTTTTTTGTTACTTGTGTTATTTACGGTGGTGGGTTTGTCTTTTGAGCCTTGCCTAAAAAAGGCACTATGGGGGTGGCAAGAGCCTTGGCCAGTATTCAAAAGCCTAAGGGTGACAGGTGCAAGCCGTCTCTAGCGAAAAGGCGTGGCTTGTCGAGCATGTCATCCCAGGCGAACAGACACTGGATCCCCTTTGAATGACACCAGAAACTTAGCCAATTGTTGAAATCGAGAATTTTTTTCTTTATACTGTGGCATCATTGTTGGTGAGGGCAGGATGCTACTCATAGTCATACCGGCCTGGGCTACGTGATCAGAGAGCTCTTCCATGTGTCTTTTCATGTAGTCCAGGGAGGTATGGCTCAGGTCATTCACACCAACATGGACAATGACAGAGTCATATTTGTACTTGTTCTGAAGTGACCCGAGTGCTTGTGTTATGTGGCGGATCCTGGCACCCGACAGGCAGATAACAGTAACCTTCTCCTTATTTAGCCTAGTGAGTGGGACGACAGTGTGCCTGACTACAGAGTCACCTATTACTAGTATGTTGGGTATGTTATCTTGCCTAAAGGGCTGTGATTGCATGCCACACTGGTTTTGTGAAGTATGTGTTTCATGGTTTGTGTTGGGGGTGGAGGTTACTTGGATGTTTGCTTTGGAGGTCTCTATTGGTTTTGCAATTTTTTATTTAGAGCCTCAGAGTATGTTTTCATGTATTTGTGTGTTTTTTTGCCCGTGCTGGTTTAAGGGTCTATGTAAGACTGGTGGTGTGATGCAAGTATTTCCCTTCTCCTCTTGACTGTCTGATTCAGTCTTGGGTTGAGAGAGCTTAGCCTCTAGTTTGGCTGTATAACTGCATCTCTCGCATGTATTAGTGTTTGGTGGTAGGAGGAGAGGGTTGTCCTGTGTACATGAGGCAGTTGTAACATTGCCTCAAAATGCTCAGATTCACCAGTTGGACTGAGAGTATACCTGAAACTGCCCTTTGGACATGCCTGGATAGGTACAGTGAACTGTTTTACTGGATGGCTGGTAAGGTCGAATAGAGAGCCTTGTCCTTCTGTACAGTACAGGAGGGTTTAGTGTTAGGGTTTATAAGTGTTTGCTATAAGGTTTGAGCAAGTGCCAGGCTGAGAAATGAATGGCTTGAGTGCTTAAGTTGAAAGTTTGTCTAGTTCCAAGCGAAAAATTGAAGAGGAGACTTTGTGGAACCAGGAATAGTTTTACCCTAGCTAACCGGCACGCAAAACCGGGCAAATACGGTATTTATAGCAGGAAAATGAAAGAGATAGAAATTAACCCAAAATGACCAATAAACTACTAATTTCTGGGCTGAAACAACTCCTCCAGGGACAGATAGGCTGCTCAAAGCTCCCCTCTCTCACAGGTGAACAGAGATTTGTAACATAGCCCTGAATTCAGCACTAACCTGAAAACTGGACTATACTAGCTTAGAAAGGCGGGAAACAAGTATATATATATATATATATATATATATATATATATATATATATTTTTTTTTTTTTTTCCTCTCCAAAAAATAAAGCAGATCCACTCAAAAAAAGTTTAAAAGCACAGAAAAGGATACTTATTGTTGTATATTGCATATCAGAGTTGTAGTCAATGCTCCCAGTAATAAAGTAGGAAGAAACACAAATACAGTAAAAGCAGATGAATAAAGTGCAATTTATATATATATATATATATATATATATATATATATATATAACAATGGAAAACAAACTGATTTAAACAAGTTACCTAGTTAATACCAAGAAAAAGCACAACCCGGTAGTAGCACTCAACACACTTTAATGTATACACGAACAAACATCCCAGTTAACCAGAAAAAAGCTCAAAACTGAGCCCTGTTCCAGCAATCTTCAATCAGACAAGTTCTAACTGCACACCCCTGCTTACTAGGGTGCAGGGGAACCTTCTCCAAAAAAAGATGGCCTGGATCAGTGCTCAAGTTATACAAACAAAGCTAGATTCAGCAGGCCTGAATCTGGTCTATGCTACAGCAACAAGGCACACCAATTTCAGAAAGAAACAGTTCAAATAAGCAGTCGCAATAAGCCTGTGACCAGAAATTCCCAGCTCAGAAGGGCAGAATCCAGCCTCTCCTCCCACAACAGTGCAGACCGCAAACCTTCTTAATGTAGAATAACTGGCCTGAAGCCCAAGTGCTTAAGCCAGAACTAATACACTTTTAGAATAGCAGACACTAGGCCTTCAGTCAGCAATTCAAACACTGGGCCTTCAATCAACAATTCCCAGCTTAGAAGGACGTAAACTACCTGTCCTGCCACAGCAGTGCAGACCACAAACCTTCTTAATGTAAAACAGCCTGTATGAAGCCCAAGTGCTTAAACCAAAAGACTTAGAATAACAGTTGCAATTTAATCAGGCTACGACCAAGCAGTAATAAATGCAGCAAAATAAATAAAATTGAGTACTTGTAAGAAAAGCAAAAAAAAATTAAGAGGAAACACAAGTACAGTAAAAGCAAATGAATAAAGTGCAAACATTTTTTTTTAAGTGCAAGAAGAGAGGAAGGAAGAACCTAAGCGGGCTGGCCTTTTCAAATCTTCTCTCTGTATTAAGCAGAGTGAACACTAGACTCCGAATATGATCTAACTGTACTCGGTTAAATGAGCAAATGAGATGGGCCCAGGAGGAGTGTTCTAATACAGACTTACAGGAGGGGCAGGCAGTTCCAGAGCCACCAACACAGGAACAGGGAGGGAGGGTGGGGAACTAACTGCATAGAGACACACAGCACACTGTTCAGAAACACGCAATTAGGAAACAGAAAAAATTAAAATACAGTACTTTTAAAACTGCAAGTTTGTACTTAAAAGACTAAAATTCACTACTGCAAGTTTCACTTAGCTTCCATATCTGATATGAAAGTGACCTTTGGTTATTGTATTTTTTTCTTGAGAAGCTGACAGAACATCTGGAATATGCAGTGCTTGTGTACACCAGCTGTTTATTCAATACAGTATGGGTTGCACCAAAGATGCAATTCTGATGTGCAGTTTAACACCCTGAAAGATTATTTTTTACAACAGAGTAGTCCGTCAAGGCCTTGCATTCTTCTGTTTACCTAAACTGCAAATTTGTAACCCTTTCTGTACTGCACTTTGAAGATAAGAAAGCTGTTCTGATCATATATTGTAGTTTCTGTTCACATGCTTGCATTCATACCTCCTATTATAATTTGGAAACTAGTATTTAGTACTTGGTTCATATTGTGGCTGTACAAAAAAAGTGAATTAAATAGAAATTTTGTTCATGCATTCATTTTTCAATGTCAGCCTACCTTTTTCAAGATTTCAGGGGGAGCTGCAGCCTGTCATGGCTGCCCATGGACCTAAGGCAGAGAACCAGTTCTGTATGAGACACCAGCCCATTGTAGGATGTGCACACATACAGCAGTTGCACTCACATGCAATTCAAATAGGAATACATTAGTTTTGAAACAGAATATTCTGTAATCTCACCCTTTTAATACTTGAGTTGTATAAGACTGGTCAGACAATCATAGAACAGTGTCAAGCAAGTTAATCACTGTTCTTATAAAATGTTAGGTGTCTCATGCACAGAATGATCCTTTTTAGGACTTGGGTCATCTAATACAAATCTGGCATTTTTTTTTAAACTTTGTGATTTTAAGAACTGCACTGTCAAATGTATTATTGTTGCATTAGAAATCTTAACTACTCTTTCCTTATGGCTTGAAAAACTAAAGGTTGTTTTGATAACTCTGTTGTCTGTAAAACTAAGGATAACTTTTAAACGGAAATCTTTCACCTCAATGACTGAAGCCAAATTATATGACAAAGAGAACTTCCATCATTTGATAATGCTGTGTATTTATATCCTCTTTCATTTAATTTTGCAGCTGAAAGTGTAGCAGTTTATGGTGATAACGTACTGATTAAATTGATTCTTAGATGCATACCTTTAGTACTCTACTCAGTAGTGTACGTGTTAAAATATCTGCTAGATAATGTAGCTTAATTCTTACCTTTAAACTGTTAAGTTACATTACATGTATACTTTTAATACACCGGCAAGATTATTGTTTTAATAATCTCCTAATTCATACATTAGTGGGTACTTGCATGACAAACCAATGTTGTCTATAGAATAGCATAGAAGAGATTGCCCATGTGTACCTTTTGGGTCAGCATTTACTGTTTATTTACTAAAAGAGCACTAAATTTTAATGTGTACTATGCTGTAAAATGATATCACAGACTAGTAATTTGCTTTTACTTCTGATTTTGAAGATACGCTGCCATCTATAATATTTTATCATATTTCCCTTTTTTATATTAAAATCAAAAAGAAAAATGCAGCTACCCAAAACACATGCTGATTCAATGAGAACATTACAAGATCACTTGTTACCCATTCAATTCAGTTTAAATTAGGGCCATTGAAAAGATGATACACTAAAAAAAATGTATTTTATCTTGAATGTAAATCTTAATAGCGGTTCCATCTGCATGTAATCCCATTCCTATCATTTGAACAACTCCCATCAACAACACTACAAAAATATTATCCCTTTCAAGTCGCAATCTTAGTTGAAACCACATCACTTCTCTCCAACTTGGCATGGCTTCCATAACTGAAGATAACCACCTACTCCATACCTCTGTATGATGTTCATCTGCAACAATAGAGGACCCTGTCCTTAAAACTTTGTCCATCAAGCCCTACCCAAATTCCTCAGTGATCAGGGGAGGCCTTTGCATGCCACTTCTAATAATGTAGTTTCTTCAGTTAACATAATCAGTCAGTATGGCCACACACACAGCAAAAATAGAGGCAGCAAACTCCACACTACCAGACCAGAGAGTCTGTACATTTCTTCACAATACTAAATGTAATTTTTGAAGGAAACTTTAATTTTGATAATAGATTTTTATCATTTATTTATTCACATTGTTGATGCTATTAATTATGCTGGGCATTTCCTTATTATAGTGATGACCTAGGAAGAAAGCCACAGTAAAAAAAAAAAAAAAAGCAAGCAAGACTTCACAAATTCGATAATATGAATGATATAGACCATTTTATTGTACAGGTGAAGGAGTTCTGAGTTTTTTCTTGAGGAGGCATGATTTGATGCACTTAGAATGTGGTATCTAGAGGTCAGTCTGAGTAATAATGTATGAAAAACTTTCTTGGTTGATTTGTAGGTAAAGGAACAATATAGATATGAAGACTCATCGAGTTATCTTTGTAGCAAATATTAGTTGTCAGCATTTTCCTTATTAGCATTTACATATACTGAGGAATATTGTCAGGCGAGTATCAGTACATGAGGAATTATTGGTAAGTGGGGATCTGGATCTTGAGATGAATATCATACAAAAAAGACACCAGTCCCTGGTGCTTTTTGAAGAATGATTGCCTGCTTACCAAAAAAAAATTCATTCTGTCATACATTGATGTTTTATACAGCACAGATGTGCCATTGTGGCTGTAAGTATACAGTAATTGATTTATTTTTGTAATTAGTTCAAACAGAAAAATGACCTGATGGGGTTTCCATGTCACAATTTCATTTTCTAGTCAAGAACCACAGATACTTTGTGCAGCAGTAATTTTGCATTAATGAATCCTACATTTTCATTCCTTGTATAACTGTTTGAAGCTTTGTCACTGAATAAAAATGCATATAAAAAAAATCACAGAATATCGCTTATACCAAAGTGATATACATCAACAGTTGTGCATTGAAAAGCTACCAGATCTGAAATATGTAAATCTTTCAGTAATACTTTAGTGAACTCCTTGCACCCCAGTACATGCACTTAATTATTCTAACTCTGAAGTCACACCACTTTAAATCA